>NC_056672.1:84137500-84180000 GCF_018350195.1 Panthera tigris | reverse complement strand
TAAAAGCAGTGCCTGGCACATAGTAGGTGCTCCACAAATGAGTGAGTGAATGAATATAAACTCTGTGTATAGACATAGGCACAAATCTTCAGCCCCTTTTTGGAGGAGGCTTAGCGCAAAGCCTGGCACCCTATAGGTGCTCAATCACTATTTGTTGGAAGAATGAATGACTACTTTGGGGCATTTCCCTTGACTCTGCCAAATGGGCCAACTACATGCCAAGAACAAGCAAAATTGCCTTTGCCACCCACACAACCTACCCTCCTGTGTCCAACTGAACCACGGCAAATTCAGGCAATCTGTGCCCGGAGCCACCCGGATCCCCGCAGACCACTCTCAGTGGTACCCACGTCCACCCTCCATCAGCATGGGGGTGGCCGCTATAGCGAGAGGGGAGAGTGCCCTTCCTAAGGAGCTGGGATCAATGGGAAGAGAGAATTAGCCCTGGTGAGTGGCTAATCAGGAAATAATCAGGTTATACGCATCACAGAAATGTCTGCACATCAGATGGAGAATGGGGTTTACAAGGAAGACAGAGGGGAAGCTTTGGGGGAGGTTCGCATAGTGGTGAGGTCAGGGGCTCCGGGGTGAGATTGCCCACCCCCTTGGCAACTGTGTCTGGAGTTAATAATAGGAGTGACCTCATGGAGTTGCCGGAGGATACAATGAGAGCATGCGTGGAAAATCCCCAACGCTCCATAAATGTCAGCTCTGAATGTAGTCATGAAAACATTATACCCCCAGGACCTGCTCCTGGGGTCCCCAGTGGCTGTGGTGACCCCTCTGCTAAACGCCCTGCCCCACACCACCTTCTCTGGGTGCTGGGTGTGAACCAGGTGGGTACTGTCATTCCCACTTAGCAAATGAGGGAACCGAGGCTCGGCAACTAGACAGGTCTCACCAGGTAGAGGCCCAGGAACCCTGAGCCATCAGTGAAAGCAATAGGAGGGGCCAGGGGACTGTTGCAACAAAGCCCAGTTCAGAACCTTCTAAGTCGTGGTCAGTCTGGGCAGAGGTCAGCCCAAGGCAGACAGGGTCCAAGTGCAAGGGTGGAACTGGGGGAGGTGGGGGGAAAGGGGCGGTGAGACCTGAAGTGATCTTGAACTTGCAGCCAGGACCTGGCGGCTGGTGGGACCAAGGCGACGTCTTGGTAAAGTGGTAAAAACAGCCATTCTGTATCGAGCCCTTACTGTGTGCAGGGTGAGGGACTAAGATGCTTACCAGCTGAAACTTGCCGGAATTGTCACCCCAACCCACAGAGGGATTTGCTGTCATCGTGCCCATTTTTACAGAGGCTGACACTGAGGCTCAGAGAATTGACATCGCTTGTCCAATCACACAGCGGACGCCCAGGAAGCAGCAGAGTGGTCCTGAACTCGGGTCTGAGGGACCCCAGGGCTTTTGCCTTCAACATGACATGATGCTGGTGAGGCAGAAGGCTAAATCGGGCAGGCCCGACTCAAAGCCCGGCCTAGGAAACAACTTCCCGTGTGATCTCGGATGTGCCCGTTCCTGGCCTGGAGGTCCCGGTGGACTCCGTGAGCCCAGCAGTCCTCACACTGCGGGGCTCATGGGGGTATTCATAACCACGACAGCTGTCAAGCGTCAAACACACAGTAGGCGTGCAGGAAATGTCCTTTGTTGCTACCATTCTCTTTTCTCTTTCCCTGACCTCTAATCAGTGTAAGCTGGTTCCAGTTCCAATTCCAGTGGAAGGAGGCCAGGTAGGGAAACTGAGGCAAGCAGCAGTAATTGCGTGTGGCCAAGTCAACCCCGCTGGATTAAATGGTGCGGTGAGGGCCGAATGCCACTTGCCCCCTTCCCCCTCCGCTACTGGGGAGCTGGCTCCGGCGCTGGTGTGGGTGGGGAGGCCCTGTTTGCCTGCTGCCCTCCCGGTCAGAAGTCACTGCCCAGATTCTTCCCCTTATCTCTTCAGTGTCTCGCCCCTGGGGCCGGACACTGGGGGCGCAAGAGGGTCAGACCCAGACACCCACCTGGAGGGAGACCCAGACTGTTGGGAGAGCCAGAAGAGAATTGGGGGGTATCTTCCCAGGCATGGAGCACACTTCATCACTGCCAGCGGCCTCATGGGGCCTGGTAGGCACACAGGAGGCTGAAATCCTGGCTCCACAACTCACAAGTTGTGTGACCTTGTGTATATTCCTGCACTACTTTGTGCCCCGTCTTCCTAGAGACAAAATGAGGCTGGCATTCATACCTCCTCATGGGGGATGTTACGAGCATTTAGCCAGCTGATACCAGGTTGACATCCAGCTCGCTCCTGTTCCCCAGGGGCTGGAGGGGCCACGATTTGGGTTGTTCAGACCCATTGCACGGACAGGTAAGTGAAACCTCCAGGAGCGCACCCAGCTGACTCAGAGGCCCCCGACTGTGAGCTCCATCAGAATAGGGACCCATCTGTCTTCTTTATTGTTGAACTCCCAGGCATAGCCCAGGGACCGGGGAGGGGGAGCGGGAGAAGGGAATTGAGATGGGTCAGCAAGGATTTCACCAGGGAAATGGGGAGGACATCCCAGGCAGAGGCAGCAGCGTGGGCAAAGCCAGGGAGGTGTGAAAGAGGCCACTGTGTTCAGAAAACCGGGGCCACCAGTGCTGGTGCTCCTGGGTGGGGACGAGAGGCAGGCACCAGAATGAGCGGGCCAGTGGCCTGCTGGTAAATGCTTAACAGGCGGCAATCTTTAACAACTGGGAGCAGGGAGGGAACGAGGACCAGACTTGTAGCATTTGCCAATTTACATGGTATTAATTCTCCCACCATGGCTGATTTCAAGGTACCAATACATCAAACCAGCTCACAAAATTCCTGAAAATTTAACAATCAGTTCGTGTGAGCCAGTACGAGCAGGGGAGCCGGGGGAGGTCAGGGCGATCCTCCTGTGCTGCCTGACCAGACCACACACCTCTACTCACACACGGGAGGCTGCTTCCTGGCCACAGTGCCTCAGTGGGACCCAACCTCCCGCCTGAGCAGCGGGCTAACGGTTGCTGGGCAGAGGCCGTCTGACGAAATGGATCCAAGTCCCAGGGTGGTGGCACCCCTATCTCCTCTCCCCACCTCATCTCCTTCCGGGGGCAGAAGTAGGGCGATGGGCTGTCGGAGGGAGGCCCTCGTCCCACCCACTGCTCCCCACCCCAGCTGGGGAGACAGGGCCCTGCCAAGCAAGAGGTGGCAGGGTCACCTTGGCGAGAGTTATTGGGGCCTGGACGGAAGCAGGAAGATATTATGCACCGAAGGCCACAGCCGAGGACACTAATCTGAACAGACAAGGAATCAATGGGAATTTCTATTTAGGGAGGAAATCAATAGGAATTTCAAGGTAGGAAAAAGGGGAAGTACCTTTAATTGGAGTTCTCGTCCACTAGGGTCTCTGGTGGGGCCAGGGCTCATCGGGACAGCCCGAGCAGACCCCCACTCTGCCTTGGCCCTCTCTGGTATGCCTCCGGCCAGGTAAGAGACACCTCCTCTCAAGGAGCCCTTCGTCCTCCGGTTAGGATGCCAGGGTTGAGTAAGCAAACAGAGGCCTCTGGAATCCAGCACTCAGAAACCATTTCTGTACCTCTTAGGTGGGACAGTAGAGATACTTGCCGCATCACTAAGGAGCCAATTCCAGACATATGAGGCCCAGAGAGGTTAAAAAACGTGCCCAAGGTCACACGGCTAGGAAATAGATACTAGGATTTGAACACAGGCCAACTGAGCACCAGAACCTGGGTGTAAGAGTGTTCAGAGCCCTGCGGGCAGAATCCTGGTAGTTGGAGGCAACGGCCTGAGGCCCAGGAGGCCTGCCAGAGGGAAGGCAGGGTAGGTCCAAGCCACATGGGGAGGACTCTAAGACCGGCTGGGTCCGTGGCCATCCCCCCCAATGCACACGTGCACACACAGGCATCCCCCAAGGCCATGTCCCTGCAAGAAAAAGGACGCTCTCTCAGAAGGAGGCCCCGGACCACCCAGATTCCTAAGCAGACCCCACGGGAGGGCAGAACTAGCAGCCGCACGGTGCCTGATTCAGCAGCTGGCATCATGACACCCACCCCTTGCCCCGTGCGACTCCACTCGAGCCGGGGGCCTTCTACGAGTTTGTCTGTGGGCCGGGGTCACAGCAAGGGAGCTCCTCTGGGCTGAGGGCCTACTATGTGCCAGGCCCTATGCTAAAGGCTTTTCTGTGGGGTCTCACTACGTCTCCCCACACATCCTGTGGGAAATGAGGGACCATCACCCCAGACTCAGAGCAGGGGACCAGAGTGCCATCCTCTCAAAAGTGGGATCCCTTCCACAGTTCTTAGGGCAATGAATTAGTCTGATGACTGCGCGGACTTTGTTGTAAAAGACTCGGAGGCGGTTGGGGGGCAGCATACAGCTGAAACCACAAGGGGAGGAGGGGTGAATCTGGGGGAGGTGTCTCCTTTATGTGTTTGCCCCGCACCAGGTCCCGCACGCGTCCCCCCCCCCCACCACCACCACGGGGACCCTCCCGTGGCCTCTCTGTTAGCTTTATTTTACAGATGAGAAAACTCGCCATAGGGGCAAGGGGACTTGCCCAAGACCACGTGGTACAAGGAGGTGCAGGATTGGAGCCCAGCCTGCTGTCGCACAGCACACATCACCTTCCTGGGCCAGACGGTCCGGCCAGTCCATGGCTTCCAGAGGCACTGGTCTGGACAAGGGGAGGGGAGGGGAAAGGCTGTTCCAGGCCTAATCTAGTGGCAAGAGAGGAAGGAGGCAGGTGGGGAGGATTGCTCAACGGGCCTCAGTAGACCCTTCTGGGACTTAGGTCTCTGGCCCCGATGGAGGCCTGGTGTTGTTAAGGAAAGAGCCAGCAAGGTAGAGGAGGCCCGCCCCTGTCCCCTCCCAGGTCAGCCGGGCTCAGCTGGAGCTGCAGGTTACTGGAAGCTTCCAGGGCCCTGTACCTCTCATTAAATACGGGCGCGGGGTCAGCAGCTTTTACAGGCCCCATAAAGCATTACTCGTTGCCACTTCCGCGCAGAGCTTGCCCTGGCAACCTGTCCCTCCCGGCCAGGGAGGGCGAGTTTCTTCTTTAAGGAACTAATCTCCCAGACTCATAAACCCAGAACGCCATGGGGGTCTGTGCCATGAAAGATAATTACAGGGTGACACGTCCGCCCCGGAGGTTGGTGTAGGGGGAGCAGACTCCACTCGACAGAGGCCCCTGGCTGATCTGTCCTCCCAGGGCTGGGCACCGTGCTAAGGACCACTTGGAACCTGTAATCTCAGTAAGGCCTCAAAACAGTCCTGTGGGGGAGACAGTATGATTAACCCCATTTTACAGATGTAGAAACAGAGGCTGGGAGTGGTGAACCATACTGAGCCAAGGTGGGGAAGACAGGGCTGGGATTAGAACCCAGAGCCGAGCTCCTAAGGGCCCTGTGCCGGCTGCTGCAACACTGTAGTGCAAGCACTGCTCTCTGGCTTTGGCAGGGAACCCCAAATGCCCCAGGGCTCCCCACTTGTGTGCATAAATGAGGCCACAGGAGCAACCACACAAGAGTTTTGCTGGCTCCCAGCCATACCTACGTGTTGCAGAATCTCACTGACCCCCAAAGACTCCCCAAGTCTTTCTGGGGTGTCTCATATGGGCAGGGAAGCCTGTCCCCTCAGGCCCCTCGCACTGGCCCCTGTGTGGTTTGTCCCAGGGGGCCATTACCGCCAGGGTGGGGAGAGTCCCCTGCTGTCCCGTGCTTCCTGCTCTGCTCTTTACAGACTGAACACCCCCTTGGCCACTCTGAAGAGGCAGTCTCCCCAGGCCCCAGGCCCTCACCTCTGAGCTCAGGTAAAACCCCAGCCCCTCGGCTGGAGTAGTGGTCGAGCTGTGAGTCTGTGGTCTGGTGGCTCTGCCCTGGGTTGGGATCACAGCTCTCCCACTTACTAGCAGTATGAACCTCCGTGAGCCTTACTTGCCTCATCTGTAAAATGGGCGCTGCTCTGCATAGCAGGGTAGAGAACCGAAGTCCCACCCTGCACGGGGCCTGGCACACAGCACCTCTCAGCAAAGGTAGTGTAACTCCCGAGACATAGTCCTCCTTGCTCTTTCCTTCCCGGTACTAACTGCCTACCTCCTGGTCAGCCCCTCCTGCCCCAAACCCCTACAGATTGAGGGGGTCCCCAGCCCTGCACACCCTTTGGACACTGCTCCACAGGAGATTTTTCAGGCCCCACAGCTGCCACCCACCCCCTCCAGATGTGTCCTACACCCCCCCTCCCCACCACCCAACATTCACATCCCCCACTGCAACCACCCGCCAGACGGAGCTTGGTGGAGGGGAGGAGGAAGAGAAGACCATACATAGCTGGGGAGTTATAGCTGAGGACTTCAGGTCTTGAAAAATGAGAGTTTTCCAGAAGTAGGGGACAGGCAGGGAGGGACCAGGGGGTGTCACCCCACTTCCTTAGCATGGGAGGCTTACTGGAAATACTGGTCGGCTGATGCTGCCATAAGTGGGGAGCGGGGACAGAGGGCAGGGAACGTAGTAATTCAAAAGCTCAGTTCCGATAGGGTGAGATACACACCCACCACAGGAGCGAGCACATGCGCGCGTGCACACACACACACACACACACACACACACACCCAGGGAAGGGACCCAGCATCCTCTGTGGGCCATACTTTCCTCCCTGGGCAGCAACCTCAGACACACCCGTGTCCAGGGCAAATCTGAGCCAGGACATCCTGAAGCTCAGGCTTCCACGCAGGCGCGGACACGCGGGCGCACGAAGAACAGTCGCAAGCAAGGCCACAGACAAACTGGCGTGCATTGGTGCAGGCACAGGCGAAACGTGCATCCTCTCGTAGGTATTGACACGAACACACACACACGTGGACACACAGGCACACGTGCAGATCCCGGGGTCTGTAGACGCCTGAACCAGCACGCGCAAATGTGCGCTCCGGTGTAGACCTCGGAGTGTGGGGAGCGCCCCAGCCCAGCCTGCCCCCCCCTGCCGCACAGGGGAGTCATCTGGACGCTGCCACTCCTGCCCCTGTCCCATCCCCACATGAGCCCTTTGGCGTGAGGCTCTTCTGAGCCACTGAAGGCCCTCCGGGGCCTGTGTGTGGTGGGGAAGTGGGGGGCCACGGGGGCACCCCCCATCTCGGTGACACAGACCGCCCAGCATGCCCTCAGCACCATGCCCACCAGGGGCCTTCGGAACCAGGAGCACCACGTGGCTGGACGAGCGATGACCCTTGTGCCCTCACTGGTCACCTGGAAGATGGGCATCCCATGCGGCAGCAGGGCGATTTCCTGAGGGGACGGGAGGAGGAAGCGTGATGGGGAAAGAGGGTCAGGGGAAGGGGAAGGAGAAATAAGGAAGGAGAAGGGGAAGAAGGGAGGTGGGAGGAAGTCCTCCAGGGAGAGGCTGGCCGCCATCTCTAGGAATAGGGCATTCCTACCATCCCTAAGGTTCTATGCAATTCTGTGGGTCTCTTGTTCACGTCTGGCTGTCACCCCCTTCTGCTTAGAACTTAGATGGGGGTAGCACGTAGTAGAAGCTTAATAAATGTTTGTTTTTGTGCATGAACGTCTGTTCTGAGCACCATCGACCACCTCTGGCTGCTGGCCAGCCTCCTCCTCCATCTCAGCAAATAGATCTGGACCTTTTGACCTCTGACCTCTGGCACCAGGAGTGGCACAGGGTTGCCTTCAGAAAGGATGAGAGATACTCTAGCTCGAAGAGAGGAGTCATAGATGGAGAGGGGGGTGCAGGATATACCTCCCCCCCCAGGCAGTCCCTCCCCAGGGTGCTTCCAGGGAACCTACCATCCTGGGGAGTAGAACCTCTCCTGGGGTACAGTTGTCACCCAGGGGATGTCAGCATCCAAATCCTGACCGCTAGCCAACTGCTTCATGGCATCCTCTGCCCAGCCTCCAGGCCCTCCCTCCTTTCTCCTAAACCTACTCCCCTCACACAGTCCCCAGTGACCACTCAAGACCCCCTCTCCCCTTCCCCTTGAAATCAGGAACAAGATAAGAATGTCTTCTCTCTCCACTTCTACTCAACATCGTACTGGATGTTCTGGCCAGGGCAATTAGGTAAGAAAAAGATATAAAAAGCATCCACATTGGAAAAGAAGAAGTAAAACTATCTCTATTTGCAGGTGACATAGTCTTATATACAGAAAATCTTAAGGATTCCACAACGAGGCTATTGTTGCTGATACAAGGGTTCAACGTGGCTGCCAGATACATGTTCGGTATCCAAAAATTAAATGCAATCACCAAACCAGAAACGAAATTAAGAAAACAATTCCATTGACTATAGCATCAAAAAGAATAAAATACTCAGGGATACATTTAACAACAGAAGTGTAAGACTTACATGCTGAACACTAGAAGACATTTTCTAAAGGACTTAAAGATCTCAATAAATGGAAAGGTAGCCTACGTTTGTGGATTAGAAGACAGTATTGTTAAAGCGACAATAATCCCCAAAGGGATCTACATATTCAGTGTAATCCCCAACAAAATCTCAGCCGCCATTCTTGCTGAGATGGTCAAGCTGATCCTAAAATTCATATGGAAAATGCAAACGAGCAAGAATAGTCCAAACCATGTAGAAAAAGAACGAAATTGGAAGGCACACATTTCCTGACTTCAACACTTACTATGAGCTTACAGAAATCCGTACTACATGGTGCTGTCATGATAGACATGCAGACCAATAGGACAGAATTAAGAGTCAAGAACTTGACATTTGGTTGATATTGGACAGTGGTGCTAACCCAACTCAATGGAGAAAGAGTATTCTTCTCAACACATGGTGCTAAGACGAGTGGACGTCTCCATGCAAAAGGATGAAGTTGGACCCCTACCTCGTACCATATACAAAATTAATTCAAATGGATCTACGCGTAAGATGTACAACTGAAAACCCTTAGAAGAAAAACAGACATAAATGTTGGATTAGGCAACAATTTCTGAAACCATTCCTTAGACGCCTAAAGCACAGCAACCACAGAAAACACTTGCCCTCACCCGACTCTGCCTAGGCTTGTCCCCGCCTGTGCCATCCTAAGCCCCAGCCTGCCCACCCCTGCCGTCTGCATTCCAGCCCATTTCCCTGACCCTGACCTTCTTCCCTCTGACCTAGCCCCCAATCCCCAGGGGTCTACCTTCTCATCACAAACCCTAAGCTCTCTCTGCCTGGTCCCTGAACTCCTTCACCAGGGTCTCCCGAGCCACTCTCATACTGAACCTGACTGGGGCCTGAATCTCAGCCCCCAAGACCTGGCAGTGTGGGGCCCTTAGCAGATCATGACATCTCCCTGAGCCTTGGTTATCTCCTCTGTGAAATGGGAATCTGTGGGTTGTACTGAAAGAAAATTCAACTCTAATAAGCTTACGCTAAAACGGGATTTTATTGGAAGGACGCTAGAATCGAAGATATCCTAGGACCTAAGGAGAAGTGGCATTTTCAGGCTGCAGGAGGGGAGGGACGGGGTCGGGCCCAGAAGCAGCTGGAACCAGAGATAAGGAAGATGGCAGGGCTCTCCCTGCATCTCTCTCAGAACGTAGATTTCACTCTCCTCTTTTGCTGAGGTCTGGCGTTTGTCCAGAGTAGAAAATATGGCTGATGACAGCCTTGTAGATCTACATTTAAATCTCTACCTTTCAACTTCATTAAAATTAAGAACTCCCAGTCATCAAAAGTCACCATTAAGACAGTGAAAAAGCAAGCCTCAGAATATATAAAGATCTCTTGGAAAGCAGTAAGAAAAAAGGAGACAACCCGATGTTTAAAAAGTGGTCAAAGACTTGAACAGGCCCTCCACAGAAAAGGCTATCCGGATGATGAGTAAGCCTAGGAAAGTCGCTCAACGTCGTGAACATCATTTGTCCTGGGAAAAAACGCACAGTGATACACTACATCCCACCCAGATGACCGAGCTTAGAAGAATTGACAGTCAAGTGTTAGAGAGAAATGTGGGGAAACCCACACACTCCAAGTGTTAGAGAGAAATGTGGGGAAACCAGAACTGTGTGGGATTGCTTGCAGGAATATAGATGGGCACAGCCACCATGGAAAGCAGTTTGGCAGCCTCCACTAAAGCTAGAGAGACAGACAGACAGAACCAAGAAATTCCGCTTCTGGCACGAACCCAAGAGAAATGAGTATTTATCCCCACCAAACACAGCCTCCAAGAACGTGTATAACAACCGTGTTCACCAAAGACTGGAGACAACACGAATGTCTAGCAACAAGAGGATGAGTGAGTAAATCCCAGCAAGTTCAGGCCGTGGAGTCCACACAGCAACAAAGAGGAACCGACTACTACTACGGCACGCAATAACCTGGGTAATTTTCTAAGCACCATATTGAATGAAAAGTCAGACGTGAAAGAACACGTGCTATTTGATTCCCACGCAGTGTCCCCAAAGAACAAAACTAGCCGATGGTGGTCAAGATCACCAGTGTTATTTGGGGAGATAACAGTGAGGAAGAGATACGAGGGAGCCTGTGGGGTGCTCATTCTGGGTGATGTCACATGGGTGTGACCATTTGTCAAAGTTCGTCCTGCTGTCCACTTCAGATCTGTGTCCTTATTCAATGTAAGTTTAATTAGATAAGAAAGAAAAACCAATCTTCTCCTTTGGCTGTCAAAAGGTCTCGTTCTGACTCTCTCATGCCCAGGTTCAAAAATCCCACCTAACGGTCCTGGGTGTCAGGACCAGGGAACAAGATGGCGCCCCATAGGGTTGGAGTTGGGGGAGGAGGAGCTGGGTATTTGGGGGTGCTACTTCCAGGACAGGGTGGGGAGGGGAAGAAAGGCAGAGGAAATCATAGCAGTCTGCTCCTTCATCCCCTGAACCCTCCTTCCCCGCTCTGTAAAGTAGTCCTTCTTGCCACTAAGGTTGACAGTAAGAGTCAAGAGGTTGTTGGCCTCAGGGGCCGGCGGGGGACCTGGGTTCCAGCCACTGCTTAACACAGGGTCCCCTTCCCGTCATCCCTCTCCCCCACCCACCTGCCCTCCCTGGCCACCCCTGTCCCTCTGTGTTCCCCCAGCTCCCCTACTCTGCCCTCTGTGATCCCCAAAGTGAGGCCCCATCACCATATAATTTCAAATTACTTGTAGCTTTAGTTAATTAAATGTAAAATCATCGGAATAAAATTATACCTTCATTAGAAATTAACTCCCATTTCAGGCCTGGAATAATGACCGAGCTTTCTCTCCCCCCTTCTTCCAAACCACATACAAAATGGTCAGTTAAACTGAATGGGAAAAAAAAGTTTAACGACCGCACGGCAATCAAGCTTATTATTATTTAAGCACACGCTATTACCATGTGCAATGAGGTATCAGCCAATAAATTATCTTTGAAAGAGTCGGTCCTTGTCTGAGCGCAGACGGGCTGCAGCAGGGAGGTGATATGGGTGCTTGCCTGGCCAGGTGAGGCGCCCGGGCCTGGGGAGGGGACTGTGGGTCCTCAGGGTCTCAGGTCAGGACCTCAGGGTCACTCCGATGGGAGCACAGGTGTCCCACCTGACTCTCCAGCCCACAATAAGAGGCAGACACTCTGGCACAGGACAGAGATTGGGGTCCCAGTGGGGTCTCTGAAAATAGGAAGAAACTATTGGGAAGGGAAAGAGGGGTCTAGGGCAGGGAGGGGGCTGGGATAAGGCAGACAGACAGAGACAGGGAGAGGAAGAGGAGGAAGGAAAAATCTTCCAGTGACTTGGGGAGGGGTTTGAAACTGAGACTAGGAGATAAGGGGACATTCGGAGCAAACCCAGCAGAAATGAGGGAACAGAGGGACCAAGAACCCAGGCCAGTGAGAAATCAGGACACAGGCCAGGCGTGCGTGGTCACTGCCACGTGCCGGGGGTTTGGAGCCCTTGAGCCACTATAGAGGGATGGAGGGATTTCCCAGGACAGGAAATCTGCAAAGTCCCAGCAAACCAGGACAAGTCGGTCACCTTGCTCCTAGACCCTCGTGGTAATCGGTGCATAGTCCCCACTGTACAGGAGAGAAGACTGAGCCTCAGGGGGTGAAGCCACTCATCTAAGACTACAGAGGCAGATAAGAGAGGAAAGACACAAAAGCACAAAGCCAAGTAAGGTGTCCCTTTATCTTATCTCATCTAACCCCCCCCCCCCGCCTCCCCTCGCCCCTGCCTCATCCTAGCCCCCTCCCTGCCCTACATCCCTCATTTCTCCTTTCTCTGACCTCTTTTTTTTTTAATTTTTTAAATGTTTACTTATTTTTGAGAGAGATACAGAGACAGAGTAGAAGCAGGGGAGGGGCAGAGAGAGAGGGAGACACAGAATCCGAAGCAGGCTCCAGGCTCTGAGCTGTCAGCACAGAGCCTGATGTGGGGCTTGAACCCACAAACCGTGAGATCATGACCTGAACAGAAGTTGGACACTTAACTGAATGAGCCACCCAGGCGCCCCTCTCTGCCCTCTTCTTAAATGAAGGTCCCTTTTCTGTCCCCAGTCTGTTCTGTGCCAGAGATCGGCCCCTTACTGCAGGCTGGCCAGAGGGTCAGAGGAGACACGCATACCCCAGTCTCTGTGGCAGGTGGATGGGACACTTGTGGACAGGAAGCTCTCAGAGTCCTCGGACCCCCACCCCAGACCGCGGCCAGCGGCCAGAACCTTCCTCCTAGAGGCTTTAGGGGAAGGCAGACCTGGGCTGGAGCCTACCTGCTAGCATTGACTCACTGGATGACCTTGGACAATTTCTTAACCTTGCTATACTCCTCACCTGTAAAGTGGGTGGTAATGGCACCCCCATCCTGGGGTTGTGGTAAAGGTTTGATGACACTGGGTGGGTAAGTGCCCAGTGCAGAGCCTGGCACCAAGAAGCTGTCCTGGGGGAGAGTTGCCTCCCACCTCTCCCACAATCCTCTGTGAGCCTCTCGGCCCCAGACAGAGCAAGGGGGTGAGCCAGCAGGACTCGGCTGGAGCTAGGTGCCAGGGACTACAAAGAGGGAACAACAGCAGCCCAAGTCTGGGGTCCTTTGGCCCCCAGAGAACAGAGACTCTCCTTTTGCACTTAGCAAGAAATCCGAAATGTACATGCTTTTCCAGGTGACGCTTGACGATACATTTTTGTAGAATGAAAGTATAGACGGATGCGTAAGTTAATTAACCGGAAGGTCGGTGTTTTCCAGGCGGCCACCGGGAAGAGGCGCCACCCCAGCCGGAGGGCAAAGGTGGCCCCGAGCCTGCCATAAACCTCTCGTTCCAGCTCCCTTACAGACAGACTCCTGTGAAAGTCACCTCCATCTCTCTCACAGGTCAGGCCGAGATTTAGAGATCGGGGGCCGCGTGTGTGCCTAGATCTGCTATCTGCCAGTGAGTGATGGGAGACACATTCCCGGGACATGTTTACTGTCACCCCGCGCCCCCGGCCCGCGCGCCCCGCTGCACCGTCCCCTGATAATTCACGGCCCGGCTCCCGTTGGCAAATGACTGATACGGCCTTCACGGCGGGGCCTGCTGGTCACTTGTCTCAAGGAGACTGGGAAGGAAACTCAGGCACAATATAAATGGGGCCCGTGGCAGCCTCGAACACCTTGGAAAATTCCCCAGCCTGGACGCCGCACCGTTTTTAAGTAATAAAACCACAGAGAGATTACATGACCGCCTGACAGCCTGCGACGGATGGCCGCCCGCATGAACTTTTTACCTTCGGGATGGGGACCAGAAGGAGAGGAAGGAAAAAAGAGGAAAGAACCTCCGAGCTCCTTCCTTACTCTGTCTCAAAAGCCATTGCTGCTGCAGGGGCGAGAGCCACACAGGACATGTCCCCAGCTCAGTGTCACCCGGGGACCTCGGGCTCAATTTCCCCATCTGGAGAATGGGGATACTTGTGGCGGTTTGTTAGATTTCCCAATGCCAGGAGCAGCCCTAAAATAAACCTTTCCAGGGTTAGGAGTGTAATCCTTGCTTTCATTCATTCATTTGTTCTTTGAGTCAAGGAGAATTTTTCCCCTGCCAGTTTAGCAGTGGGTGTGGGGACAAGGGGGTGACAATGTGAGGCAATCTCTAGGAAATAGCTGAATGACCTCGGCATACCCCTCATTAGCCTTGTGACCTTGGGCACGTACTCCAGCCCTCAGAGCCTCATTCTCCTCATCTGTACAATGGGGATTATAACGGCACCTCCTTCGAAGGGCTATGAGGACGAGGCGGGGAAATCCCACCTGAGGCGCCCTCAGCACTTCACGTGACACATAGGAGACATGCACCGGGCACGGTCATCAGTCCCCAAGTCCTTCTCTCTCTAAGGCTGAAGAGCCCTTATGAAAATCTGGGAGCCTACCCTAAAGACCCAGGGTTCCCAAGCTGGGTATGAAACCACGAATCCAGGGGCGCCTGGGTGGCTCATTCAGTTAGGTGTCTGACTCTTGATTTCGGCTCAGGTCATGATCTCACGGTTCGTGAGTTCGAGCCCCGGCATTGGGTTCTGCACTGACAGTGTGGAGCCTGCTTGGGATCCTCTCTCTCTCGCTCTCTCTGTCAAAATAAATAAATAAACTTAAAAGAAGAAGAAAAGAAGAAGAAGAAGAAGAAGAAGAAGAAGAAGAAGAAGAAGAAGAAGAAGAAGAAACAACAACCACGAATCTGTCTAGACTGGAGGGCATAGGCTGATACTTTGTGGTCCAGCAGGATTCCCACCTTCCCAGGACAACAGTTCCCCAGGCCAGGACGCCATGCCCTTGGTAAATGGATTTGGATCCTTGCTCTGTATGGAAAATAACAGTAACAGGAAGGAGCAGTCCCTATACACCATACACCACACTCCGTGTTTGAACACATTTTCCTTTGTCGGGTCCTCATTCACCCCCGATGACAGGACTCGTTGGCATGTCTGGACCAGTGCCGCAGGAAGGCGATGCATCAGGGAAAGGAAGACAATTTAACGGTAGGCCAACCGGTTGATGGCATTCTTACTCACAGCGACGTTCGAATCTTACCCTCTTGGATGTGCGGTGAGTGCAAGAAGAAGGACTCTGGAGTGGGGGGAAACCTCAGAGCGCGGGGCCAGCGGAGAGATGCCCTCAGGGTCGGTGGCTCTCAGCCCTGTGAGCCGGACAGCCTCTGCAGTGCCTCCAGAGCCACTCTTCCTTCCCTGCCTCGTCCTGGGGGCCTTGGCGGAAGGCATCGCCCCCAATCTCCAGCCCTCGGGCTGGCCGGCGAGTTCAGCCCACCGACGTAGTGGCAGGAGGTGGGATGGGCAAAGGAGGACAGGGGTGGCTCTGGCGATGGCTCTTCTCTCCGACCTCAGCCTGGGGAGGAGAGTCACTGTCACCGGCGGGAGCCCCCGTGATTCACCGTCCTCCCAGGTTCCCTTTGACGCTGCCCCCACAGCCCTTCTGGAAAGCTGCCCGTTTTCAGTCTGTTTCCTGCGGCTGCCCGTTTTCAGTCTGTTTCCTGCGGGGGCGCTGGCTGGTCCACCTGGGGAGGTGCAGCGCCCAGAGCAGAGAGAGGCTCTGGGCTCTGATGACAAGACCTGCCTGGTTCCTCATCTCTGGGGGCCCGGAAATCCCCAACGGCGCCCCTGCCGGGGACTGTCCTCAGACGTGGTCAGCAAGGGCGCCAGGCTGCGACAGTGGTCAAGACCCAGGCCCCAGCCTCCCCGGCCATCACCCTCAAGCCCTCAGTGCTCTGAGGGTCTGGAGAGGAACCAGGGGCGGTTGGGAAGGCAGCACGGCCCTACAAGAGGGTCTTGGACTGCAAAGGAGATAGATACACATTCCAACTAAAGTGAGGACAAATATAGGACAGAGGCGACTGTCAGGACAGAGGCCACACAGCCAGGCCTGTGGAGGGACTGGAACCAGGGCTAAGAGCATGGGAGCCGAAAGTCTCCTCTCTCCCAGCCCCCCACCTCCCCACACCCTCGAATCTTCACTCTACCTGACTCTGCTCCCCTGCCCATGTGCACCCAGGCAACCTCAGAGACTGTCCGGGGGGGCTCCGAAGCCCAGCTCCAGCTCCCCGGGAGAGAGACACTGAGTGGCCCACCCTGTGTCATGCGCCTACCTCTGGTCCAACTGGCTCTGGCCAGGAGGATGCTCATGAAGGCTGCTGGAGGTGCCCCCTTCCTTCTAGGAGCGTCCCACGGGTGTGACGAAGGGACGGGCTTACGGGAAAGTACCAGAGGGGCCCCTGGTTAATGGGCACCACCACCCTCCATCCCACAGAAGCCCCCAACCGGGAGGGAGGGCAGGGAGAACGAGAACAGCAAACCCTCCCCTGGGCAGCCTGGCCTGGGGGCCCCCACCCCGGGGGAGGCAGGGAGAGACAGACAGGCCATGAGCACCAAAAAGGGGTTTTCAAATACACAGGACTGAATCTTGGATACAAGGACCAGCCGATCTTAATAAGCCGATGTGGAAAGTTATAGAATTGAACTGAGATGTCATTTATGGACTCACCACCCAGCAGGCAGGGAGAGGCGGTTTAGAGCGAGCAGAGCGGTAGCCGTTATTGGAAAAAATAAAACCGTTTCATGTTTATACCCCTAATGAGTGGAGATGCCTCTAAACGGGTTACACTTGATTTTTTTTCTTTATGTTTTTCTGTATTTTCTAATTTTCCTGCAATGAACATGTATTACTTGGGTAATAGAGAAATAATAAAAGCTTAGAAAAGAGTCAGGTGGTGAGAGTCCGAGGGTCCCGGAGGACCACACAGACACGGGCTCCTGGCACGGGTGGCACCGGACCAGGGAGGGAGCAGGGCACCGAGGGCAAAGCAGGCCATCTGGGCCGAGGCCCCCGGAGGAGGTGGGATGGGAGGGAAGCCAGGCAGAGCAAGCTTCTGCACCCGTCAGCAGCCAGGTACGGGGGGGGGTGGGGGGGGGCGGTGGGAGAGCAGGTTGGGGAGCCCGGGTCCCAGCCACGGGTGGACAGCTGAGCTAAGAGTGATTCTCTGCCCTCAGTTCTAGGTCACAGTCCCAGAGAGGCTCTGAGTCAGAAGTTTGGTTCGAATCATAAGAAATATGATTATTATAAAATGCTTGAGCCTCTGCCTGCGGGGCCCGAGCCCTGCTCGTCTCACCCCTGCCTGGGGTAGCAGAAGCCACAGTCTCACCCTCTAATTGGAATGGATTTCCAAAGTGCAATAAAAGCAACCACCTAGACGAGGCAACGAGTCGCCTGGACAGGCTTCCATCCTCGCCAGCGGTGGAAACCAGGTGTCCTCCCATGTGGCAGAGCAAATATTAGACAAGGGGGTGTGTGACCCCAAGGAGTTAAGCTGCCCCTTTCCCAGGGCCCACTCCTGGTCTGGAAAGAATTAGGGTGTGGGGAGGGGGGCACCAGGGGCACCGGGAACCCCAGCCCCACGGGTCAGGACAGGCTGGACCCTGGCGAACTGCCCTGCCCGGAAGGGGCTCACGCGCTCAAGTGGGTAATGAGAAAGGGGCCGCTGAGACCTCGGACACGGGCTTAGCTCTGAGTCCCAGCTCCTCTGTGACTGTGTGACCCCGGGGAAGTGGCTTCCCCTCTCTGGACCTCCTTTTCCTCGTCTGTAAAAAGGAAATAATAATACTGGCACCTGTGGCAGATTGCGTTCATGGTCCCAAGTCTTCGCCTCTCCTTACAGCCACGCTCCGTCGTGAGGCTTTGTGGTGTCTTCCACTGAAGAGGCAGGATATCGCTCTTCGCCTGTGACTTTGAGTTTGGCCGTGTGGCCTGCTTTGGCACCTGGAGGGGGAAGAAGGAGGGGAACCTTCGTGGGTGCCAAGGCCACAGGAGGCCTCGGGTGTCCCCATCTGCTCTCTGTGCCTCTGCCGTCTATGAGAAGAATATGTCTGTGCTGGGATCCCGTCCCAGGAAGAGATTGGGGCTCGAGAAGCAGAACCGAGTTGCCCCAGCCACTCCCAGACCAGAGCAGCTAACTCCCAGGTACCCTCAGGTCTATGAGAATAAGTGACTGCCCTTGGAAGCCACTGAGTTTTGGGGGTCTTGGTTACGCAATACGTCTCCTACAGTTAGTATGAGGATTCAATGAGACAATGCCCACAAAGTGCCTGGTGCGTAGTAATTGCTCACTAAACGTTCAGCTGCTCTCATTAATACTGTTATCATTGTCATTACCATTATCGTCCGTTGGAGGGGAGAGCCCGGGGCCAGAGGTCAGGAGATGAGAGCTCTGCAGAAACCCCACATTCATCAAGCCTTCCCAGAGACGGCTCCGAGCAACTCGTTGCCTCGTCTAGGTGGTTGCTTTTATTGCACTTTGGAAATCCATTCCAATTAGAGGGTGAGATTGTGGCTTCTGCTACCCCAGACAGGGGTGAGACGAGCAGGACTCGGGCCCCGCAGGCAGAGGCTTAAGCATTTTATAATAATCATATTTCTTATGAGGCTTTAGTTTCACTTCCTTCAAATTAAGTCTCAGCAATAAAGCAATCGATTCCCTCTCGCTGGGAAACAGTGCTGAATTCCACCCGGCTCGTCTCTGCAGGACCCCCCTCTGCAAGCCAGGATGGTGGCAGTCTGGGGGCTCTGCGTAGTTGGCCGATCCCGAGGACCTTGGAGAACTTCCTCTCTGGCTGCTGCTGGCAGGAGGGAGGCTCCATCCTGGAGGGACCTCCCGGCCAGCTTCAAGGGCATCCCAATAGGCCCACTGGGTACCAAGAGAGGCAGGATGCTGTGGGAGAAGGGGTACAAACCCACAATCCCTGCTTACTGCCCCCATCGGGGGGGGGGGCTACGTGGCTTTAGGAAATAGCTAAAAAGCCAAGATGCCCCAGTCCTGGCCTTGGTATAAAAACTTGATGCAGGGATTCAGCAGGGGAGATAGGAAAGGCCCTGGAGAGAAAGCCATTCCTCCTCACCCCACCCACCCCGTCTCCAGGGAAAGAAAGGGGCTGGTTGGTTCCCACACTCCGCTTCCCTCCTCCAAGACGGTCCCCAGGCAAAGTGGGGGAGAAGTGGCTAAGGACTCCTGCAAGATGGGTGTGGGGGTCCCAGAGAGAGAAGCCCTGCCCTGGTCCTGCCCGGGATGCCGACTCCCAGCAGCCTCTTGTGAGAGCAGGAGGGCGGAGGGGTCACGAGGACATCGGCGCAGCATGGGGACCCGAGGGTGGGGCTGGGGTGGCGCAAGAGGAACAGTCTGGGTCGGAGGCAGGGCCTGGATTCCTCTGAGGCAAGGGAGGCTCTCACCTCGGACGCAAAATTCAAGGGGGCGCCAAAAACTCAATGATCAACAGAAATGGTATATATATTTTTTTAAATCTAAAGGAATACAAAAAAATCCACGATGAACAAAGTATCAAAACTGAACTAAAGACTGGCTGTCATTTGATTGTTTTAGACCCTGCATTGTCGGGCACCTGGAGAGATCGTTTCCAACCCGCCCGAGCGACTGAGGCGAGTGCATGAGGGTTGACAAGGCTGTTGGGCGATGTGGGCTTTCTGTACAGTCTTGCTCTTGATTGTGGAGTTTTTATGAACCTTTGCCACTTGGTTCAAAATACTGAGGGGAGGGTATTTTGATAAGTGTATATGGGGCACAGATTTTCCCCTTTGCCTCAGGCTCCACCAATATGACTCAGACTTGGGGGTTAACCGGGAGAAGGGAAGAGACAGAGACACAAGGAGAAGCTACAAGGGAGCCAGAGGGGCTTCAGGGAGGAGGCTGGCCAGCCAGCGAGAGCTTTGTGTAGGGGCGCCTGGGGGGCTCAGTCGGTTAAGTGTCAGACTTTGGCCCAAGTCATGATCTCGGGGTCCATGGGTTCAAGCCCCACGTCAGGCTCTGGCTCTGTGCTAACATCTTGGAGGCTGGAGCCTGCTTTGGATTCTGTGTCTCCCCCTCTCTCTCTGCCCCTCCCCCATTCTCACTCTATGTCTCTCTCTCTCGCTCTCTCAAAAATAAATAAATATTTTAAATTTTTTCAAAATAAAATAAACATTAAAAAAATTTTTTTTAAAAAGAATGGGGTCTTGCAGTTCAAAATGAGAGTTTTAGGGAGAATGAAGAAATCGGTGTCACTGACACTCATGAAGCAAGGCCTCCACCAGGCCCGGTCTCTGCGCTTTGCACACAGTATCTCATTTAAAGCCCACAAGCCTCTATGGGACAGCAGCATTCACCATCTCCATTCCCAAGGGGAAGCCTGAGGCCCAGAGAGGTTAAGACACTTGCTTAGGATCACACAGCCTGGGAGCGGCCGATGCCAGCCTTCAGTGCCGAGATCCCGCTCTTAACCTTCACACAATGATGTTCAGGTGACATCATTACTCATCTGAGTGTGTGACTATAAATACATCCCTACTTCACAATCCCTGGGCAGGGGACCCAGAGGCACAGCCCTGCCTGGTGACAGAAACAAACAAAACAGATGATTTTTGTGAGACGATAGTACAGGTTGGGACCAGGGGAAAAGGAAAAGGAGCGGGTAGGGGGATGGGCTTTGTCAACAGAGTCCCTCATGCCACGAACCCTGTCATTCACGTGCACTTCATTCATTCCCCAAACGGCTCATGAGCACCTGCTGTGTGCCAGGCACCTGGCTGGGCCCCAGGGTAGAGCAGGGAGTCCGGGAGACCCTGGCACGTCCTCCACGGAGCTCAGGGGCTCGTTAGGGAGAGAGGAATGGTCCAAATCTGCTCACAATCATGTCATTACAGACTGCATCAGGGGCTAAACGCGAAGGACCAGCTGTTGGGACAGCACGTTTCAGTGGGGGGGGGGGGGGGGGAGCACAGGCAGAAAGCGAAGGGACAGGAGGCAGGTGCAGAGGTGCTCAGGGTCCGGGGTGAGGAGCTTGTCCACCGTGTGAACACTGGTCACCTCCTCTGTGGTCACAGCAAATCAATGGCCAAGCTGCAAAGTGCAACGAGGCCCGATCTTATCCAGAGGGGTCCGGGTGCTAGAAGGTCTTCTGGACCTTACTGGGCAGCACGTCCTTCCGTCTGTGGGCCTCACAGCCACCTGAGCTGTTCCGGTTGGACAGACCTGCCTGTTCTCTCTCTCTCTCTTTCCCTTTCTCTTTCTCTCTCTCTCTCTCTCTCTGTGGGGCCTCTGCCCATCCAGTCTCCTCCAGGCTGGGAGGTTACCCCGGCAGTCACCAGGAAGCTCCTGGGGACCCGGCCCAGCCCGCACGGATCTGCTCATCACCCCCTCCCAGCGCTTTGCACTGCAAACAGGAGGGGAGAACAGGGTCCTGGGGCAGGGGGTGTCCGAGGACGAGTGGCTCAGCTGGCTTATAGCAGCACGGCGTCTGTGGCCCCCACCCAAGAGGACAACTGACTCTAGGCCCCAGGCAGGGCCTCTCCTCCTGCTGGAACTGAACCAACCTCCCGGCCACAGCAGAGGGGCTCTCCAAGCCAAGGATGTGAGTGCGTTAATTAATGAATTAGCCGTTTAATTAACATAATTAGGCCTCATTATTTTCCTTGCATCTATCGTCAATTTTCGGGCAATTAAAGTGAACGCTGGTGTAGAATGGAGTATCCAGTTTGTCACTGCTGGCATGGGACCGAGCGCAGGCCTGGCGTGACCCTCAGAGCCTGGGGGAGGGGCGAGGGGGAGGAGACCCGTGTGCTTACAACGCACACCCCAGGATAGAGCGCCCCTGATCTAAGTCTGCAGATAGCTTTCCATTCACGTATTGAGCTCCTACTATGTGCCAGGCTCCAGGCCAGGACACCATTGGGACCAGGGCCAGCGGGGAAATTGGGGGAAGCTGTTGGGAAAAGCCAGGGTCGGCACCCAAGTAGGCCTTTGGAATAGACCCTCCTTCTCCAGCTGTGAGACCTAAGGCAAATTCCTTAGCCTCTCTGAGCTATTTCCTTAGCTGAGATATTATCACGAAGATAACATCTAGCCTCTGACACACAATGGGCACTCAACCAGGGTTGTTGGGCCTCCTTCCCTCCCTCAGGCCCAGCAGTTTCCAGACCCATGGCTCACTATCTACACACTGGGTCATAGTGCTGGTGAGCCTCTCCCCGACTGCAGGGTCTCTCTGTCTTGAGTCCATCCCGCCACATCCCCACTCGCAGGTTCCACCATTAGTGCCATTTTGCAGATGAGGAAACTGAGGTTGAGGAAAGCTAAGTCACATGGCCTCTAAGAGCATAGCTTGTGGGTGGCAGAACAGGACTCAACCCCAGCTCAGTCTGCTTCCGGAACGGGGCTGGACCTACTATACCCAGCCCTATTCTAGAACCAGACTGGCAAGGCCCTATGCTCTGAGGGCTCATATCCTAGTGAGGAAGATACATAACAGACCAAAAGCATGGGCGCCTGGGGGGCTCAGTCGGTTAAGCATCCACCTTCTGCTCAGGTCATGCGTTGGGCTCTGTGCTGATGGCTCAGAGCCTGGAGCCTGCTTTGGATTCTGTGCCTCCCTCTCTCTCTGCCCCTCCCCTGCTCATGCTCTCTGTCTCTCTCTCAAAAATAAACATTTTAAAAAAGGTTTAAAAAAAATAAACCCAAAACAAATACAAAATATGATGTCATAATGTACCTAGGGCTTTGAAGACAAAGCAAATGATAATAGTGAAGAAAGGAGTTGATGAGGAGCTTTGGGACTAGCGCTCAGGGAAGACCCTAAGGAGATGATTCTGAGGGAGAAGCCAGGGCTCAGCTGGTGCAAAGTTCCTGAGGCAGCTCTCGGCCTGCCTGATGGAGGGGACGGGGTGGAGGGACAGGCAGGCTCGATCGTGGGAGACTAGTAGGACGTGGCAGGGATTTGGATTGTGTTGAGATTGCGAGGTTTGAACTGAGAAGTTCCATGACCTGATGAAATTTAAGAAAGAGCCGCGGTGGCCAAGTGGACACCAGACTATAGGGAGGCGAGGGTGGAGGCAGGGCCTGGCTATGAGGGTGTTGCACTGGTCCAAGCACAGGACGGGGTGGCGGTAGAGGCCGGGAGATGAGCGTGAATTCTAGATATACCGTGAAGGTAACTCCACAGGACTTCCTGCGGGGCAGCTGGTCCACAGGCTCCTGGAGGACTGGAGGAGGCTGCAATGAGCCCCGGGAAGGGTGGAGATGCCACCGCCCGGGATGAGAAGGTGGCAGGAGGAGGGGGTGTAGTGAGAGACACCAGAAAAGCCACTGGAGCTGCCACATAGGCAGTGGTGTCAGAAGCGGGAGTCGAGGGAGCGATCCCGGGGGATTTAGCTCCGAGTCCGCACGATGGTCACCGGGAGCCAGAGAGGAGAAGGGTGCCCTTGGATGCGGCCTTGGGGTTCACCAGCACAGAAGGAGCCACCAAGAATCCCGGGGAAGTGCAGCGAGTGAGACAAAGGGGAGGGAAGGGAGGGCGTCCTGGAAGCCAAGGAAGGCGGAGGAAGGAGTGGCTGAGCCTGTCAGACGCCAGTGACCGTGGGGCCTGTCCATGGGGGCCCCGGCTCCAGGGGAGGGCTGGCCGGCCTGTGTGCAGGGGGTGGAGGCAGCGGCGAGTGAAGACAAGTCTCCCCGGGCACTCTGCTTCAAGGGCGCCCGGAAGCCGTGTTAGCTGGAGGAGAACAGGGCCCCAGGGAGCGTTGTGTTTACAAGACCAGACCGGAGATGTCACAACACGTTTGGGGCTAATGGAAATGATCCAACCCGAGTAAATAAGACCCATGACGTGGATAGTGCAAATCATTCACTTTTTCTAAGTTTCTATTTTCACAACATCTCCTTGTATACTTGTATACTATAACACACACACACACACACACACACACACGTACCTGCATTTTACCCAACCAGTAAGTCCAACTTTGTGCATCAGCTGGCTGGGAGCACTTGCCATCGTTGCCCCACAGGGCACTGGCTTGTTCTGACGTTATTCCTCAAAGTCCTCCCTGCATTTGACCAGGGCAAAGTGCAAAACAGACATCCAAACCCTTGCAAGTTCATGATCCTGTTTTATATTTTGCCCTTGTAATTTTCTATTGTTGAGCAAGCCAGACCCGCTTTCTTACCATGCTCAACTTTCACACACAAGACTTTCATTTTTTTTTAAGGTGGTGTCATTATTTTTTAAGTATCCCTTTTTTTTAAATTGTTAAAAATGTTTATCTATCTGACAGAGACAGAGACAGCGCGTGAGCAGGGGAGGGGCAGAGAAAGAAAGACACAGAATCGGAAGCAGGCTCCAGGCTCTGAGCTGTCAGCACAGAGCCCGATGTGGGGCTCGAACTCACGGACCATGAGATCATGACCTGAGCCAAAGTCGGACGCTTAACCGACTGAGCCTCCCAGGTGCGCCTCAGTATACTTTTTACTAAAGTATAACACATTTGCCGAAAAATACATAAAGCTTAAGTGTTTGGCCCAGAGAGTTTTAATAGGGTCAACACAGCCATGAAACCCGGACTGAGACTGACACCCATCGAGAAGCACATCACCAGCCCGTCAAGGGGTGGCGAATGCCAAAGCCTGACTCTAGTGCCCGCCATGGAACTTTCCATAATTGGGGTCATATAGGGTGCACTCCCTGGCATCCGGCCACTTCTCTTGCTTGTGAGATGCATCCCCATTGCTGGGGACACAGTTCGTTGCCACACAGTGTCCCCGAGTGACCATCTACGTATTCCTCATTCTTTCTACTGCAGACAGCATTCGGTCCAGCGTGGGGCAACAACCTGGGCATTCTCGTATGCGTCTCTCGGCAGGTGCGTGCTTTTAGGAACATATTCGTACACAAGTCCAGATCCTCTGTGTTGGAGAAGCACTGGGTGGGAATATCCTCAAACCTCACACCACAGAGTAGCCTCAGGCCTGTTGGTGCGTGGGTCAGGATTTGAGATTCTCCCGTTTCGTTTGCTTTTCCTTTGTTTCCTCTTATTTCTAACACGGTAGTTTTCAAGTTGGAATGATTTTGCCTTCCGCCCGCTCCCTGACCCAGGGGACATTTGGCAATGTCCAGAGATATTTTGGGGGAAGCTAGTGGCATCTAATGAGCAGAGGCCGGGGATGCTGCTGAATATTCTACAAGGCACAGTACAGTAGTCCACGATAAAGAACGCTCCAGCTCCAAATGTCAACAGTGCTGAGGTTGAAAACCTTGCTTTAACGGAACAAATGGTGGGGCGGCTAGGTGGTTAAGCACCAGCCAGTTAAGCACCCAACTTCAGCTCAGGTCACGATCATGCGGTTCGTGGGTTCAAGCCCCACATCGGGCTCTCTGCCATCAGCATGGGGCCCACTTCGGATCCTCTGTCCCTGCCCCCCTCTCTCTCTCAAAAATAAATAAGCGTTTCTGCAAAAGGAGTAAGTGACTTGTGATGCCTACATGAGGATTAAGCATATGGTGGAGCTGGTAATTTCAGCTCCCAAACATATTCCAAAAGGACCTTTAAGGACAATTGTATGTTTGCTCAAGGGTCACAAAAAGTACTATAGAGGCTCCAAAGAAGAAGCTACAACAACCGAGAGAGAGAGAGAGAGAGAGAGAGAGAGAGAGAGAGAGGTGAGGGTCACTCTGGGTATTTAAGGTAAGTAGGAGCTCACCTGGCTTCAAGTAGGGAAGGGCATTCCAGCAGAGGGAACAGCATGAACAAAGTGACAAGAGTGGTGGGACCTCTGTGGAGGGAAGTTGTCACTTGGAACACGCTGAACATTTCTTGCCCTCTTGACCTGCTTCAGGCTCTCCAACCGAGGAGAAGAACCTCCTGGTAATGGAGTAATTACCCTTGACCTTCTGTCCCTCAGTCCTTAGTCTGCTGCGTCTATCAGCAAGTTCTGTAGCTTCCATCCAGAGAGCCCTCCCTGCCTTCACTGCCACCACCCAGTCTAAGCCACCATTTGCACCTGCCTGGACCCTGGTCACAGCCTCCACTTGGGTACCTTCAATGACCCTGTCACTCCCCCGCTGGAAACCCCGCTGAGTAATCCCTCCCAGAGTTTAAGAGGTATCACTCTTTGGGGATCTCAGCTTAAATGTGGGCCCCCTTCCAGGGGCCTCAGGGACAGCAGGAGGCCTGCTCCCCTGTGGGGGAAGGGTCCCACCTGGGCCCTGCTCTGCTCCCGCTCCCCCGGAAGCCCGGGGCCTCCTTGCTCGTGGGCTGAGGGTGGAACTTGTGTGTCCGCCCGGCCGGCCTCACAGCCTCGGCCCGTCAAAGCCTGCCTGAGTCAGCCCAGGGCAGCCAGCAGGGCGGGGTCCCTCAGGCCCCTGCCTGGCACGGCTCGCCGCTGAGCGAGCCCGGGGCTCCCCCGGGCAGGGCCAGGCCCCCTGGGCGTCCAGAGCCCTCGTTATCCCGTCAGCCCCGGAGCCGCACCTGCTCTCCTGGTCTCCTGCGATCTCAATTAATCCGTCCTGCCCTGATTAATTAGCAGGGTTAATTATGACGGCTGCTGCCGCTGAAGCTTGGGGAGGAGAGCCCAGCCAAGTGGCGGAGCAGAGACCCAGACTGGGGTGGGGCGCTGTCTGCTTACACCCCTGGGCTGGCCCTGCCGGGTGCCCACCCTTCCCAGGGTCAATGGCAGGGAGCTCAGGAAGCCACTGGTGCTGGGCGTCTGGTGGCCAGGCCAATCAGGGCCAGGCCAACGCCCTCAGGTATCTGCTGAGACCAGGAAACAAGGCCCACGACTCGGGTTTGGCTCCTCTGACCCAGCTTCTTATGTCACATCTAAGTCCTTGCCTCTGCCCATCATCATGACCACAGGCTAAAGGCCCCAGAACCCCATCCTTGCAGGGACCCCTTGGCCCACACTCGCCCAGCCTTCTTGGAGCGTAACCGGCCACCCACTTCCTCGTCTGCCTTTCCTCTCTAGACCCAAAGACCACTGTGCTGAGAGATGAGGCCTAGAGAAAGGAGGTCAAGGTCAAGACTAGGGTTGCTGCGGTCAGGCCCGTAGCTAGGGCTGTTGCAGACCCTGTCCTGCTGTCTGGACCCCATTAATTGCCTCGTGGGCTCGGGAGCCCCCCTTCCTCCACCCCTCCCCCAGACCCAAACCCTTGGCCGCACACCAGAGCGTCAGACCCCGGCTCGGGATGGCACAGGCAACCGTAGCCTCTCCCTGCCGCTGAGACCGCAGACCCCTCCGGCCTGCCCCAGACCCCGGAGCCCGCCCCGTCCCAGCTCCCCGCCCCCCACCCCCACCTTGCTCCACTCCTCCGCGGAGCTCCAGGCCTTTCTTAACCCGGAGGCCAGGAGCCAGGGCAGTCGCCAAGTAAGAGTGGAAGCTTGACTCCGCACAGGCCCCCTGCGAAAGCTGGACCAGCACCACCAAATTCTTGCACACACCTTTTCCCAGTACCCATCCATTATCCTCTTGGCCAAAACGTGATCCATTATCGCCGCCTGCGCCTGGCAAAATGTATCATTACCTGCACCCTTGGCACTTCCCAGATCAATCCACTTCTTAAATGTAGTAATAGAAAAGAGGATTAGGTACTAGAAAACTCATTATGAAAATGGCGTACTCAAATTCTTTAAAGGTGATATTTCATAAAATATACCCGGCCTGCCGCGTGCCTCAATCATTCTTTTTAATAGCTCCGTAGCAGCCAGAAAATAAAGTATTCATGAAGATTGAAGAAGATGATCCCATGAACTTCAATTTAATTGGTGCAAATTAAAACAATCCATCTTTCCGTGCTGTCCGTCCATCTCCAATCATCCCCACGCCGCACGGCCGGCACCCTGATTACAATTATCTTTTAATAGGAAAACTTGTCAGTTTTTGTGTGATTTACATAAGCTTGCGCAAACTTATGGGTATCAGATAGGGCCTCGGTGTGTGATTTCCTGTCCCCGGCTCCCTGGCTCCCGGGAAGGCCGGAGTAGGGGGGTCCGGGAGGCAGGGTCCGGGCTGAGTGGGGGAGGGGCCGGAGTGGATTTGTGGCATCCCTGGGTTTGTGATACCCGTCAGAGATGGGGCCACGTGAGATATCCCCGTGCAGCACATCTGGCCGCAGCCTCTGGCCATGCCCTTCCTCTGGGACCGTGGCAGCCAGACGTGGAACTAGAGGGGCCTCTTCCTGGTGGTTACGGTCACTCTCCAGACCACAAATACACCTCGACGTCCCATTTGAGGAGGCCCATGCTCCGGAGAGCTCCCTCCACTCTCTCCTCCTTACCATTCACTCCCCACCCCCAAGCAACACATGCACCATATTGCTTCAAGCATGCCTCCCTGAAGAGCCCGTGGGGACAGACAGATGAGATTTTCTGGGGTTGAGAAGCCAGGAGAGAAAGCCAGCGATGGGCTGAGCATAATAAGAGACACTTGAACCAGGAGGAAAGACAGGTACCTGGATCCCCCAAGGAGTAAGCTGTGGAGAAGATGTGGGTTTTAACTAAATAGAAACCAGCCTTTGGGGAGCCAAGCCACATGCTGTCACCGGTAAGCGAGTGCAAACTCAAACTATCCATAGAGATATGATGGCTAGAAAGAAGGAGGTGATCATTCAAACGCACATCTGTGCTGTTTGAACCGCCTTTGACATGTTCATGACTCAACCATTCACTCGTTCAATAAACACTCGCCAAGTTCCTGCCAAGCGTCAGGTGCTGGAGATCAAGTAACACACAAAGCCAGCCCAGCTCCTACCTCACACGCTTTATAAGCCAGCGATGAAGACAGACAAGAAAACAAGAGGTGGTCATACAGGCTGATGAAAGCTACAGTGGGGGGAACTCAGGAGCCTGGAGGAAGGGACCCCAATCAGGGAAAGGATCCTAGAGCTGCTAATGCCTGGCTCGAGACCTTAAGGCCAAAAAGGAGTCAGGTGAAAATGGAGGGGGAGGGCAGGTGGGGATGTTCCCGACAGAGGGACGGTCATCGGCAAAAGCCCGAGTCAAGAAAACACACAGCGTTAACACACAGATCATCTGACAGAGCACAGAGGATGAGCCTGAGTGAACATGGCAGAAAGGCAGTCCTAAACTGTGACCCCCACAAGGGTCGTCTATTCACTTTTACCCCTTTTAAATCTGTAAATGAATTCTTGATTACACAAGCAGTATGTGAACACATTTTCACTGTAAAAAAAAAAAAAAAGTAAGCATCAGAGATAAAGTCCCCCAAGATCACCTCCACCCTCCACCCTGTCACCCTTGGATGTAACGCTTACCAGTCTGGTGCGTCTCCTTCCAGATTCTTCTCTGTTCCTTCACCTACATATGGATCTAAGGAAAGACATAGGTGCTTTTGGTTTTGTTTCTTATAAAAATGGTCTTGCACCCTCCGTGCTTTTTGAGAATTCGCTTCTCCAACTTGGCCATGCCTGTTACTGTCCTCATCACCCTCTCGAGGGGACCATCTGGCAGACTTGGCGGGTAGTGAGTGCCCAGACTATCTGGGCAGCTGCAGGACAGTACCTGCTGGGTGGAAGCCGGACATTCTGCAGTCAGTTCTGGCCCCACCACCTCAGGCAAGCTCCTTCCTGTCTCAGAGTCTCATCCTTGTCCTTAAGTTGGAGAATGAAGAAGTCTGTCCTCGGGGACACTGTGACCACTAAGTTGCAGTTCATCAAGGTGTGGGCTTAGGACTTGGCTCAGAGAAGGGTCTCTGTACACGCACTGACATGCCTTTATCATCCAAGACAGGCCCATCCCAGGATCCCTGACAGAACGTTCACGCAGCTACAGCCCCAGCCTGCAGGGACCGCACCCTGGGAGATGGACCCCTTCCTTCCTGGGCGCTGCCTGCGGTGGGGAGCGAGGTGGGAGCGGCTGTTATCTGTCTGGTCCTGCAGGGCCCTCCCCCCTCCGCATGGCCCCCATCCGTCTCCATTTGCCCAGCCCTCCAGCAGCCCTCGGCCACCAGGAGCACATAGTTGGTCCCGTAAACATTGTTTGCTCAAGTAGCTAAAGTCACCCTTCTATGGAAGGTACAGTCACCCTTCCAAATGAGGTCTGGAAATGAAACTCACCAGAAATCCTGTCTCATTAAGGAATGATAAGGACAATAATTATTTCCGGGGCACTTTGTGAGCTCACACTAGATATCACGACACCCCAGCTCATGGGAACCTTTACAAAGCCCCAACAATATCCCCACGAACGCGTGAACTCGGAAAGGCCTCCCTATCATCTCACACCTACCACGGGACAAGTATGATTGTTATTGGTCAGGATTGGACAGGATAACAAACCAGCCCCTAATCTCAGTGCTGAGTCCCAGTAAATGTATTTGTCTCACTCACATAAAGCCCAGTACGGATCGCTGGCCCTCCTCTGTCTCATGGCTGGCCCCTGTGGGACAGGCGGCCCTGTCGGTCACCAACACCGGAAAGGAAAATGATGAACACCTAAGGTCTTAATTGCCTCAGACCCACGAAGTGACAAGCGCCACTCCGCTCCCTGTCATTGGTCAGAACTAGTCACGTGGCCCCTAACCGCAAGGGAGCCTGGGAAATAGAGGATCACACAGATATTGGTGAGCCCTGGATACCCTGCCACCCTGCAGTTGTAAATTGGAGGCACACAGGCACAAAAAGGTCAAGTAATTTGCCCAAAGTCACCCAGCCAGTGAGGGCAAAAGCCACTTATTCACATGTGTGGACGTGTGTGAAGAAACACATGCTTATTTATACTGACCGACAGGCGTGACGATGCCCATGTACATGCATACCCACATTCACTCCGTGGGCTTCCCTCTCCCTTGCAGGGTGAAGGGGTCATGGGGCACCCCAGAGCTCTAACTGCAGGCATGAAAAACTTGACCAGAGGTCAGGAGGCAGGCTCCCTCCTGTGTTCATCCCCCAGCACCGGAGCCTCCGCTGCCATCCTAGGGGTCCCTAGGCCCCCATCTTAAAAAATTTTTTTTTAATGTTTCTTCTTGAGAGAGAAACAGAGCACGAGGAGAGGAGGGGCAAAGAGAGGGAGACACAGAATCCGAAGCAGGCTCCAGGCTCTGAGCTGTCAGCAGAGAGCCCGACGTGGGGCTCGAACTCACGGACCGCGAGATCATGACGTGAGCCGAAGTCAGACGCTTAACCAAACTGAGCCACCCAGCCGCCCGACCCGTGCCCCCATCTTGAGAAGAGTCGCAGGCAGGTGATGGTGGGTGACACCATGGCACCGACCCCAGCTCACTCCGGAAACCCCTGCCTCTGTCCATTCTCTTGAATTTGTTTCAGAGTCTGCAGCCAGCCACCGGTGAGGCAAGATTCTGGGGCAGGTTTTTTCCAAAATGTAAAAATTATAACAAATATACACAGTGAACATTCTTTCGTGTCCAAGTACATACGTCGCCACATAATACGCAGGGGCACCTGGGTGGCTCAGTCAGTTAAGCGTCTGCCTCTGAATTTCGGCTCAGGTCATGATCGCACAGTTCTTGAGATTGAGCCCGCTCCGTCCGTATACTTGGGACGCTCTCTCTCCCTCTCTCTTTGCCCCTCCCCCACTCGTGCCCTCTCTCTCTCTCTCTCTCTCTCTCTCTCTCTCTCTCAATAAATACATAAACATTTTTTTGAAACGGACATAATACACGGAGGTGTGTTTTTATCTGTAAACCTCAACTCCTTCATGGAAGTGAGGTTGTGTTCCCGTCGTTTCTATGACTGGAATTGGAGGCGGCGTAACATAAACGGTGAAAATCTTCAAAAACGTCAAGACCATAAAAGGTAAGAAAAGACCGAGGTTTTTCACAGGTTTGAGGAAACTAAGGAGACCTAATGACTAAATGCAATGCGGTGTCTCGGGTTGGATCCCCGCACAGGGAAAGGGCACCCAGGAACAAATACAGAAGTCCCAAGTCTGTAGTTTAGTTGATGCCCCCAGAACAATACTAGTCTCTTATTTTATAAAGTACTGTGGTCGTGGAAGGTGTTCCTAACAGAGGAGGCTGGGTGGACGGTACAGGGAACTCTCTGCAATATCTTTGCAACACTTCTTTACAAAAAAAATTTTTTTAATGTTTATTTACTTTTGAGAGAAAGAGAGCGAGAGAGAGGGGCATGCGTGGGGGAGGGGCAGAGAGAGGGAGACACAGAATCTGAAACAGGCTCCAGGCTCCGAGCAGTCAGCACAGAGCCCGACGTGGGGCTCGAACTCACGGACCGCGAGATCATGACCTGAGCTCAAGTCAGACGCTTAACCGACTGAGCCACCCAGACGCCCCCCTCTGCAACCCTTCTTCTAACAAGTTTTTGCAATAGCGATAAAACAAAATGCCCCCGAACCGGGAGTCGGGATGTCCCTAGATTTCAGCACAGCTCTGATAATAACTCGATATTCAACCGTGAAAAAATTGCTCATCTTTTCTGAAGTTCAGCCCACAAACAATAGCAGAAGTTCAGTTAGATGGTCCTCAAAGCCCTATTCAGTTCCCTCATTCTGCGCTTCACCCTGGATTTAGAAACACATCCCTACTCGGAACAGACACACGCACAATCACGCCTACCTACCATGTACCCCCAACTCTCATGGACACACACACAGGGAATCTGTATGATATTGTTTGCTAATTCAGGCTGCAAAGTATGTTAAATCTCTTTCATTCTTCCCATTAATAATTTGAGTTTCCAGGGGTGCCTGGGTGGCTCAGTCGGTTAAGTATCCGACTTTGGCTCAGGTCATGATCTCACAGTTCATGGTTTGAGCCCTGCATCAGGCTCTGTGCTGACAGCTCAGAGCCAGGAGCCTGCTTCAGATCTTGTGTCTCCCTTTCTCTCTGACCCTCCCCCACTTGTTCTTGCGCTCTCTCTCTCTCTCTCTCTCTCAATAATAAATAAGCATTAAAATTTTTTTAATAATTTGAGTTTCCACATGCCCTATTAGTACAACACTCAGCCTCTTCCTCTTGAAGATTTTCTGCTACACACACACACACACACACACACACACACACACACACACACACACGCTTATCTAAGAACACTTCCGTAGAGATGAATCTGCAGAAAAGAATACCAGACAGCACCAACTGCTATTCCCCCCCTCAGCCACACGGTGCCGCTGTTGGAGACGGGACCTGCACAGCTTAGGAACCATGCTTGCCCTGACTCCTTGCCCCTGGGGCTCTTCAGGGCTCTGCTTAGGTCACATAGGCACCCAGGTTAGGGCCTTTTCCTTCTCACTCCCAGGCTCAGCCATTTTCCCTCAACACATAACACCATGTCGTGTTGGCTGAGACCAGAGGAGCCTCTGTCACAGCCACAAACTGCTCCTGAAACAGTACTTCCCCATGACCTTGGTGAGGCTCTTGTGTTGAGCTGGAATCAGAGGCTAGGTTGGCCCTCCCTTTCCTCCAAGCAACTGTATTTTAGGGGCGTGGTTGCCCTGCTCTGCCTCTGAGCTTCAGTCACATCTCTCTGGTCTATCCCGAAATGTCTCCCCATCTGAGACTGCCCGGAAACAGAGGCTGGGATCTTGGTACCTTCTCACCCATAAGGTCTTGGGTCTTGCCTGTTGGTGGGGCAGGGTGAAGATCTTGGGCCCAGGATGGAAATGCCTAATATACTGGGCATTGAAGATGTAGCAGACGGCTTTCCGAGCACTTTAAGACCATGAATTAATCTAATTCTCCTACAAGAGAGAGAGACAGGCATTGTATTCTTCATGCCCCTTTTTATCATGAGGAAACTCTGAGAGATGAAGTGACTCACCCAAGGTCACATGTCTTGGGTAAGTGGCAGAATCAGGACTTGAACTCCAGGAGCCCCAGAGTTGGGGTTCTTTTCCAGAAGCTCACACTGTCTCCCCAAACCTGTCCTACAGTTGAAAGGATTCCCTCTCAGGTCTTTCCCAGAGTGAAGTAGATGATTGGCAGTTTCCACCTCTGGACTGAGGGGCAGGAGACATAACTTCTAGGTAGTGCCTTAAGAAGCCCCCAGACTGTTGCTACCCGAACAAAACCGTGCAGACACCTCTCAGCCCGCACACTCACCAGCCAAGAAGCATACTCACAGCCTCATCACTTGCCAGCTGCCGGGCGACAAGGACGCCATCACTGTTGGCAGTCCCTGGCACGCTGTTGTGGTTTTACTCTCTCCACTGCTGAGCTAGGACAGGATACAAGGGAAAGTGGATGTCCTGGCTTGTGCAACAACTCTGGTGTTTGTGACTTTGGGTGGAAATAGTAATTTTAAGAATGGTAGAACTGGATGGCTATTGCTGAATGCCCAAATGCTGTAAAGAGAGAGACAAAGTCAAAGCAATTGGCCACCAATTCAAAGTGAATGGAAAGCTAGAACATCTTCCTGGGAGTGTTTAAGGAAACGCTTGTGTCCTATAGCTGGTGGGCAGGTGGAGCTGGAGACAACACTCAGGACCTCACCAAGAGCAGTTGAACCTCAAGATCCAATTGTCCTATGCCAAAGGCAGATCCTCATAGGGAAGGAGCAGGACCCAGCAACTTGGAATGGGCGTATCTGAGTAGACGCCTTTGACAATCTTGAACCCCTGATTCTCTCAAACTCTGTAGGTCTGCAGAAGAGGGCCACATCCTTTGTTAGGGGATAGTGTGCACCCCCCCCCCCGACTTTGGCTTGAAAACTCTGCAGAAGCCTCAAATGAGCCCGATGTCCTAGGAGACATGTTGACTCTGCTCATGATCTGCTCCCACCTGTCCTTTTGACCGCCAGACCTAAAGCCAACATCAGATTGAATTGAGACTCAACTGGGAAAGTGCGGACCTACTAAGGGAGGTGAGGGACTAGACACCAAAGAAGCTTCAGGTCTTGGCTCATCCACACAGGCAGGAGCCAGGAACACAACACATTGTGGTGCTGAATTGAAACAGGTAGAATATAAGGCCACACAAGGGGAAGTTTGTCTACATGACAGACTCTCCCATGACTCAGGGTTTGCAATTCTTGCAAGGGCCCCAAGACCTGTTGGGATGGTTCTTGGGAGCTTAGACCAAGTAATGGCTGTCATTAAACAAAGATGCCACAACTTCCATGGCCAACTTGAAGAAGGGGTCAAAGGTCAAACCCAGGGCGGTTGGTTGGAGGTGATATTACAGAACTGGGCCCCTTGGTGGGGATTTTTGAATAGGAGGCCGGGTGGCAGTGCTTAACTGTCAGAAGCAAAGCGGACATAGTTCCCCTAGTGGACAGCAAGGTCACAATGGCAGCCAGCAGGTCCTAGTGTCCCTAGAGTGGATAGAGGAATAGCCAACAAGGTGTTCCTTACTCTAAATAATAAAAAAAGATCAAGAAAGAGGGGCACCTGGGTGGCTCAGTTGGTTGAGCGCCGACTTCGGCTCAGGTCATGATCTCACAGTTCATGGGTTCAAGCCCTGCATCAGGCTCTGTGCTGACAGCTCAGAGCCTGGAACCTACTTTGGATCCTGTGTCTCCCTTTCTCCCTGCCCCTCCCCCACTTGCTCTCTCTCTCTCTCTCTCTCTCAATATCTCTCTCAAAACTAAAATAAACTTCGGGGTGCCTGGGTGGCTCAGTTGGTCAAGCGGCCGACTTCAGCTCAGGTCATGATCTCACAGTCTGTGGGTTCGAGCCCCGTGTCGGGCTCTGTGCTGGCAACTCAGAGCCTGGAGCCTGCTTCCAATTCTGTGTCTCCTTCTCTCTCTGCCCCTCCCCTGCTTGCTCTCTGTCTCTGTCTCTGTCTCTCTCTCAAATAATAAACATTAAAAAAATTAAAATAAAATAAACATTTAAAAAATTAAATTAAAAAAAAAAGATCAGGAAAGAATGTGAACTCATAATCCTTTGAGCAGTTCCCAGACCCAGAACATGAAGGAGAGACTGGTCCCCAGGAGGAAAGATCCTGTGAAACCACAGCAGGGGTTTAGAGTATTGATTCTCCACTGCCCCCACACCCAAAGGACCTACAGCCATTTCCTCAGGTAACTCTAAAGTACCTGGGGCAAGGGGAATGCTCAGGGCTGGTGAATATAGAAACCATGGTGACATTTGTACCTACGACCCCAAAGAGCCAGCACAGTCTCCCTGTTAAAGTAGGGACATACTGGCGATGGGTCACAAACAGGATCCTGGCCCAGGCCATCTCACAGCGGGCCCCTGCACTCACAGGCCACTCAATGGTCACTTTATGAGTCCTCCAGTGTAGCACTGGAAAGGCCACATTGAGCAGCTGGCAGAAGCCTCACCTTGGCCCTTGATTTGCACAGTAAGAGTTGGTAACGTAGGAAAGACCAAGTGGAGGCCCCTGTGGCTCTACACCCCCTCCCACAACCAAGATAAAAAATCAAAAATAATTCCATCTCAGCGGAAAAGGCAAAGATCAGGGCCACTTCAAAGGCTTACAAGATGAAAGGCCATGGTCACCAGCAAATTCCTATTTAATTCACTGGTCTGGGGAAGAGACACGTGGACGGACCTATGGGAAAGGGCCCAAGTGTGGGAATCTCTACATTGCCTGTGAAAGGCCACCCGAGGACACTCGCTCTAGGAGAGACACTGGACCATGACATGGACAGGAAGACCCTGCCAGGAGATGTCAGGCAGTCTCCAGCTTCAGCACCCCCAAAACTTGTGCGATGGACTTATGAATGGAGTCATAAGTGGCAGGGATGGGGGCTCTGCATGGACCCCAAAGCATGGGCTCCCTCTCCCAAGGCTGACCTCACTACTGCTGCTACTGAATGTCAGGCCTGCCAGCAACAAAGATGGGCACAGAGCGCCCAACACAGCACCAACCTTTGATGTGGCCAGCTGATGGCATCAGACTATCCAGATAAGGTCAACAAATCATCCTGACGGGGCTGACCCGGATCTCAGGAGTGACTTTCACATTTCTGCGCACGAGGCCACAGCCTATACCACCATCTGAAGCCTCACAGACCATCTTGATCTGTTGTCATGGGATTCTCGATAACATAGCCTCAGACCCAGGGGCTTGCGTTATGGCAAAGGAGGTGCGTCATGGACCCTTGACCATGGGACCCACTGGTCCTGCCAAACAACACACCTTCCAGAAGCTGGTAGGGTAACAGAGCAGTAGGTTAGAGTGAGCAGTCAACAAGGTGCTTTGAGGAATGAGAATGAAGCTCGTGCCCCTAGGAACAAATAGGCAGGCCTGGTGAGCTGCCATCTTGGTTGGGCAAGCTACCTGTGAGGATAGAGGGTCATCCTTCAGGATGCTGTGTACACCTTAACCCAACAGCCGTTATTTGGTGGTGCCCCTACGGACAGAATACCTGCATCTGGGAACCAAAGGGAGGAGGTGGCCAACTCACTGTCACTCCCAGCCCTCCCCTTGGCCTTCTGTCCCCACCACTTTAGGTTCCATGGCTCTAGAGGTCTGGGTGAGTTCATTCATTGCTTCGAGCCTCAATTTCCTCACCTACTAAACGGGAGTTAACAAATGGTCTTCCCGTGGAGGTTGAGACAATGTTTGGCAAGCTCATTGCCAATGGCAACTGCTCTCAGCACCCATCATTGCCTCAATATTTTAGAAGAGTGTCAAGGTCAAGACGGACAGGGAGGGGCATGTGGGTGCTCAGTCGGTTGAGCATCCGACTTTGGCTCGGGTCATGATCTCGCGGTTCATGAGTTCTAGCCCCTCATCGGGCTCACTGCTGTCAGCCTGTCAGCACAGAACCCGCCTCAGATCCTCTGTCCCCCTCTCTCTGCCCTTCCCCACTTGTGCCCTCCCAATAAATAAATAAATAAATTAATTAATTAATTAATATATTTTTTAAAAAAGACGGACAGGAAGCGGGGAGGTCTTCCAATTGTTAGCCCCATTTCTGGCATCTTCCTCACAGCATCACCAGGAAGTTCTTCCATTTGTCCACCTCGATTTCATGCTGCACATGAAGACTACTTTCATTCTCAGGGAAAAGAAGACCTAATTCTCCTCCCCAAAGTCCTCATTTGTCCAGAGGGACTTTTAAGGTCCCGATCCCCAAATTCTTCTCACCTCAGAGCCAGGCTGCAAGAAGCCAGGGGACCCCAAAGCCATCTCCCCTTTCCCAACGTGGGGAAGCTTTCCTTCCTGTGCCTCCGTTTTATTATCAGCAAAAGATTTCACTAGCACTGCCAAGAACTGATATTCAGAAATAAGTATGTAAATCCTTTGTAAATGTATGCTAATTACTTATTTTTAATTATAATGTAAATAAGTAATTACTGAATAATTTTAAAGTATTTACATGGGGGTGTGTGATTTAGACACTAACTTGTTATAAGATATAAAAACTATAAATTATACAGTAATTATGGCCCAATTTACATGCTAAGGCCAAACACAATTACGTAGCAAGAAAAATATAAACAATCAGGTAATTCCACTGTAGTTACTGTGTAATAACCAAGCTGTTTTCTTCCTCCAGTTGACAAAGTGGGTCTGTGCAATCGCTCTAGGCTCAGGGAGGCGAGGGGGAGAGGCACTTTCAGGAAGTTGAAATCACCTTTAAGAAAAAAAATTAATCATGGGCGCCTGGGTGGCGCAGTCCGTTGAGCATCTGACTCTTGATCTCGGCTCAGGTCATGATCTCACAGTTTGTGAGTTCGAGCCCCATATCGGGCTCTGCGTTGATGGCGTGGAGCCTGCTTGGGATTCTGTCTCTCCTTCTCTCTGCCCCTTACCCAGTTGTGTGTGCGTTCGCTCTCTCTCTCTCTCTCTCTCTCTCTGTCTCCAAATAAATAAATAAGTAAACTTAAAAAATTTTTTTAATACAAAAAAGAAAAAAAATTAATCACAAAATAAAGAAAAAAGATACAAGCAAAGATATTAGAGTCTCCCCTGGGTGGGCCAATGGGGTTCAGAGAAAGACCAAGCCACAGAAGGTGGCTCCAGCCGGAGTGGCCCCCACTGTCCCCTCCTGCCTTGTCTGCAGCAGCCCCCACTCACACACTACACCTCAGGCAATGAAGAGTTCCCCAAACCCTCACCTCCGGGCCTTCACACCCCTGCACCCTCAGCCTTAATCTTCTCCCCAAATTTTCTTGCCTGCCTAAGCCATCTCACCCTTCAAGTCTACAATGCCTCTTCCTCCAGGAAGCCTTCCCTGACCATCCCTACCTCCTCAAGATGTAGCCAGGGGCCTCTCCTAGGCTCCTACAGCCTCCCAGCCTCCCCATCACAGCTAACCACTGTTCTTAGATTGCCCGTCTGGTGGCAAAGTCTGCCTCCCCCACCAGACTGGAAACTCCAAGAGGTTAGAGCCCAGGCCAGCCTTGTCCATTGCTGGGTCCCAAGATAGAGGCACTTGGACTTGAGAACATGGAGTCTGGTATCAGCAAGATCTGAGTTCAAGCCCGGTGCAGATACTCTCCAGGGTCCTTCCAGAATTATCTCAGAAACCTGGGCCTCACCTTCAGGAGAGAAGCGATAGGCTTGACAAGAGCCCTGGGTGCTCACGGTGACCTCAGCTGGAACAGCCCTTTGAAAGAGGTATCATTCTCCCCATTTTGCAGACGAGGCAACTGAGGCTGAGAGGCCAAGAAACTAACGGAGACATGGAGGCCGTGAACTCAGGCCTCTTCCAGTCCCAGCCTGGCGCTCCTAAGCCCTCTCCTCCCCCAACTTGGGGCTTGTGGACCCTGGCTCCTCGGGGTATCATCGGGCCCCAGAAGAGGGCAGAGGCATCCGACAGGCATCTGTGCAAGGAGAGAGGCCCTGCAAAGGCATCAGTCCCAGGGCCACGGCAGTGGCGGGAGAAGGGGTGCCTCCCACCGCTCCCTATACCTTCTGAGAAGGGCGGGCACAGGACTACCGACCTGGGAGCCACTAATGGCGGTTCCGTAAGCTCTTGTGTGAATCCCCTGCATCACGATCTCCTGGAGAGCTTATCAAAACGAAAACTCCTAGACTCCTGGAATGGACAGCTGCCGGGAGGTGGAGCCCAGAACATTCCTTTTAGCCACGCCCGCTGATACCCTGTGAAGTCTGAGAGCCACTGCCAGAGAGGAAGGCCTGACCCGAACCTGAGCCCCTCTCTGAACCTCACCCATGAAAGGGGCCTCTGTAATTCGCAGACTGATTGTGTCAAAGAAACGAGGGGTGGAAAGTGCCCCGCAGAGCTGGGCAGGCCAGCTGGTCCCTCCACTCAACACCTACTATGCACCAGGCCAGGCCCTCAGCCCCCCAACCCCCACCCCCAGCCAAGGCAGCAAGAGTGCCTCGTCCCCAGCGAGGAGGCTGCTCTGGGGCTCTGGGGGGGCTGAGCCAGCTGGTGGCCCCCCTGCCCTGCTCTGTGTCAGGCCCGGCAACCATCACAGTGAACCCTGCGTCTTCGCTCCTGGGGGGGTCCCCACGAGAGCCCCACTCCGGCCACCCTCTCTTCACAAACGCAGCCCCCCCACCCCCCCACCAGGAGCTGTCACACAATTTAGAGCCAGGCAGACGGAGGAATCCATATATAGACTCAGGGTTCATCTTTTTCGACTGCCCCTGAGGCATTGCTGTTCATTAAGCACGGTCATTAGAAAGGATTTAGGGGAGCCCGAGTGGGGCCCTGAGGACAGAGGGCCCTGCTGACCAGGCCCGGGCCATCAGTTCTACAGGAGAAGAGGTCATCTCAGCCATCCCCCTGCCTCCAAACCAGGGGGCTGCACACTCAGAAAGCCACCCAGGAAGGCCTTTCTTCTCTAATTAGGAGCATAATAACCTCAGTGACTGTTTACAAGCAAATAGGACTTGAAGCTCGGGAAGGGCCTTCTCTCACCCGTCCTCACAAGGAGACGGGCACAGAGAGGGTCAGAGATTTTGGAAGGTCACACAGCCGAGCGCATGGACTTTAATCCAGTCTCTCTGGCTCCAGGTCTGCTGCTAACTGCCCAGTTCGTGTCTCCCGCATCCCAGACGAGAAAGGACTGAGCAAGGGGTGGCCAACTCGGTCTGATGTGGCCAAAGCCAGCACCCGGCACAGAGGAGCCTGGGCCCAGGCCAAATCCGGGGAGAGGGAAATTGCCATCATTCCAGCACTGCGACCCCCTCGCGTAGCTACTTCACGGCCCAGGAAATTCCCCAGTCCCCTGGGTAATATTTTTTTATGGCCATTGCCGGGTGCTATTCATTTTATTACACTTTTGCCTGTTATTTTTGTTGTTGGCGCATAAGCAATGTGGTCAATTCCGTTTTACGTGCCCCGGCGTTTCAGATTCATCGCCAGCCAGCGTGGCGCTGAGTGGTTACACGGTAAAGTGTTTGGCTAATAAAATGCATAAAGCAGAGATAGGAAAATCAATGCCTTTGTTAATAACACTTCACCATCTTTCACGCGGTCTGTCAGGCAGGGCTGCCCGCTGGAGCCGGCGCCAGAGGCACCGAGCGGAGGGTCTGCCGCTGGGGCGCGTGCCAGCTGGCCCGGGGATCTGGGCCCTCCGTCCCCTTGCCCCCCTGGAGCGGGAGCCGGTCCGAAAACCCTGGCGGTTGCCCTCCCGGTGCCTGAGCTGGAGACAGAGGTTTGAAAGACGGGGGTAATTCTGGGTTCCTGCCCAAGTCAGTACATCACACCGTTCCTCAGCGTTCTCATCTACAGGATGGGGATAATCGCAGTCCCTCCCTCCAAGGGCTTTTCTTAGGTCCGGGGAGAGAGCCCGCGTGTCCCCCCCCAGCATGGTGCACGTCACATGGCATGTCCAGGCAGGGCTGAAGAACACTGCCGTCCCCTTCCCCAGGCTACAGGCCCTCAGGGCTGCCCCTCCATCCCCAGCCCCTAGGATGAGAAAGGTCTCTCCCTGGACTGAGCCATGAGACATGTGTTCCAAGACACTGGCACCACCTCTACTCAGACCCAAGGATGCAGCTGCCCTCCTTGTCCTCTTTTTTTTTTTAATGTTTATTTATTTTTGAGAGAGAGAGAGAGAGAGAGAGAGACAGAGCATAAGTGGGGGAGGGGCAGAGACAGAGAGAGAGAGAGGGAGAGACACAGAATCCAAAGCAGGCTCCAGGCTCTGAGCTGTCAGCACAGAGCCCGACGCGGGGCTCGAACTCACACACCGCAAGAACATGCCCTGAGTCAAAGTCGGACGTTTAACCAACTGAACCACCCAGATGCCCCAATATTGACTTAAAAAAAAAGTTTATTTATTTTGAGAGAGACAGAGTTCATGAGAGCTTATGTGAGTGGGGGAGGGACAGAGAGAGAGGAAGAGAATCCCAAGCAGGATTCAGCACAGAGCCAACTCGGGGCTCAAACCCACAAACCGTGAGATCCTAACCTGAGCAGAAATCCGGATTTGGACGCTTAACCTACCGAGCCACCCAGGTACCCCTGCCCTCCTTGTTCTCTTATTCTTGACTAAGTATTGACCTTGATTCTCACCACCACTCAGCTTCCTGCCTGGGCACCCCCAGGGTCCACCTCTATCCCCTGCTCAAAGGCAAGACTGCCACTCCGTGAGTGGCCCCAGTCCCCAGCACAGGGTGCACCCACCATGGGCAATAAGTCACACTGGCTGGAGAATTTCACATCCTTCTCAATCCCTCCCTGCACCTGTCTCTGAGCTCCAGTTTCCACAACTCCAAAATGAGAATGACAATAATAGAAATAATAGACCTGCCTCCAGGGGTGTTGAGGATTGAATGAGATAACAGGTGCAAAGCCAGAGGTATCTGGGGGACCTGGGAAACCTTGAGGTACACACACAGCCTCGGGAAGAGGGAGGGTCCGGAGGGCAGGACAGGACTGTCCAGGCTGGGGTCTCAGCCTGGGTAACCATGGCACAG
>NC_056672.1:83987500-84135000 GCF_018350195.1 Panthera tigris | reverse complement strand
GTGCTCAGTTAAGGATGTGCTGATGCTGCTGTCCTCATTGTCACCCTGCCGTGTAAGCCAGGTCCCCGATCCTCTGCTGGCACTCAGAGTTAAAGATGAGAATGTTTCAAGATTTTGTCAACAGAGAGCAAATGCAGACCTGCGTGGCAGTCGGCGCCCTATAGAGCCCATCGTGATGGGCACCTCCTGTGGGCTGCCTGTGGGGCCAGGGTCAGATTCCACAAACCCCTGACAGAGAAGAGGCAGCCTGGGGGGCAGAGGAGGGTGGCCACCCAGGCACCCGACACACTCATCCCGGGCAGGGTGCCTTCCCTGCCCTCCGCGGACAGCCTTTGATTGGTTCTCAGCACAGAGCAGCTTATGGCCTCTCCAGCACAGGGAGCCTCCACCTTCCAGACAAGAGACCCCAAGGGCACCCCCAGAGCCATCTCCATGGCTCCGGGCAGGGCAGGGGCAGACTCTTCTCCACCATCTCAGACGGGCCCCTTTGGGGTCACATACCCAAGCCCCTGACGCCGGTTTCCAGAGAAGGTGGCTTGCCCCGGCAGTGCCCAGCAAGGCCAGGATGGGGGCAGCAGCCCCTCTCCACCTGTCTTTCTCTCTGACTCTGGGCCTCCCGGCTCTCTCTCTGCTGCTCTCTTCAAGTACATTTTAGTGCTCTCTCCCTGTGTCCGAATTTCTCTCTGCTTCTCCAAGCTCATCAACTGAACGCAGCTCCTCGCAGATGCCGAATGTTCACATCCTCAATGCACCAATCAGCAGAGACTACCTGGCAGCTGGGCCCTGGTCCAAATTCCCAGGACAGAACCAGATTGGCCCAGGCGGGATTAGATGCCCCACTGTGGTCCAATCAGCTAAGGCAAGGGGTGGGGTCACACAGAACAAACCTGGGGGGCAGGATCCACTCTGAGGGAGCACAGGTAGTTTTCTTAGAGGCTCATGGGAGCTCATGAGCCATGATCCCATATTTCCACAACGTTCCTGAGCTTTAACGATGAATGCCCTGCCTAAACAGGAACGAGCACCCTGCCCCTGAGCGGGTGAAAGCATAGCGGAATGACCTGGGAATGGAATTTTATTGGTGTCGCTGGTTCCCCCTTCTTCTCAATGTGGCCCCCCTGGGGGTCACAAGGAAGGAGGGCGGTGGCAGGTGAGGGAGCAGTTTTCACGATTGGCCGGGAGACTCAATGAGCACACGGGCCAGGAAGCGAGATGCCTCAGGGGACAGCTGCAGGGGCCAGGCCTGGAGCTGGGCAGCTAAGGGGGTGCACACACGTGTGCCAGGGCCACGTGCGAACACAGAGCCACACGCCGAGGCCCGTCCCGTGTGTGTGGACAAATGCAGACATCCGGACGACCCGTGCGGACCTGAGCGTCTCTGCAGAGGCCTGGGCAGCAGACCAGCCACGTGCCCAAGTGCACAGCGCCCTGGGGAGCGCTCTGTCTCCCTGCCGCCCTTCTCTCTGGAGGGAACAGTCCTGCTCTCAGGGCACACGGGATCCTCCTCTCCCCGGCTCCTGCAGGAGCAGAGGGGGGATACGCACTGTCCTGTCCACCCCTCTCAGGCCTCTGTTTCCCCGTTTGCCCTTAACAACACCGGTTCTCAGTGCTGGGGTCAAGATGGGAGCCATGAGGCAGCACCAGAGCTGTGTTCCCCTTTCCCGACTGAGGAACAGACCCGACCACGTTTGGGGAGGCTTCTGGGCCAGGAGGACAGCGGGAGGTCAGAGTGGCTTTCTGGCAGGATCCCCCTTAAGAACCCAGCTTTCTGAGGGCCGGGCTCCAGCATCCCCCCACAACCCTGGCCGTGATATAAAATAGGTCATTGGCGTAATCCCGGCCAAATTGGCCTCTGGAAGATCAGCTAGGCCGAGCTCCCCGGGCCTAATTATCCCATATTTGGTCAATAAGCCATTAACACAGCGCCTCGGATGTTAATAACCGTTTCATGAAAAAGTCGGTGTAATTTATGAGATCAACACTGGTTAGCAAAATTAATAAATATTTCATTCGGTGAGATTTATCCCGGCGTGCTCCCGACAGGTGGACCGAGGGCCCTCGGGCAGCCCCGGGGAGCAGGCAGTCGGGGGAGAGGAATGCCCAGCTCTCACTTGGGCCAATAAACATTTACCTCAAATCCTATCGCCATAAATCCGAAGGCTGGATGAGGGAGTCCAGTAAAACCTGACTTAACATTATGTTCTGGCCATTAACAATATTTATATAGATGTCACTTCAGGGAGGGTTAGAGTCGCCAGGCGGGACCCAGCGGCCGTGACGGGAGTCCGTTCAGGATCCTTTGGGAAGGTTTGTGCCCAGGGAGGTGTAGGCCAGTGGGAAGAGCCCCAGACTGGCCCTCAGACCCCTCTGGGGTTGGCAATTGCCAGCTATGAGCCTCGGTTTCCTCATCTGTACAATGGGCGTATTAATAATAGCCGTGTTGTAGGCTGCTGAGAGGATTAACCATAGAGCAGAGAGTAAGCCCCTGGCACGTAGTAAGCACTCAATAATAATAGCACTGCCATAATAATCATTATTAGTAGAGGCAGCCAGAGGACTCTGCCCTCTGCTCTGATAGAGTAAAGCTCCGTCGGTGCACTCAGCTTTGTTAATTGAGAATCTAACACCTACCAGATGCTGTGCCCACATTATCTATAATCCCACAAAGATCCTGCAGGATGAGCACTGTTGATACCCCTGTTTGCCCGAAGGGGAAACTGAGGCTCAGAAAAGAAAAGTGACCTGCCCAGGGGCAGCGACCAGGAAGCGTTGGAGCTGGATTGAAATCAGGTCCGTGGCTCCAAGCCTCCCCCTCCGACCGCTCTGTGCCCCAGCCTGGCGGAGCCCCGGCAGGCGTCGGTGCCCGCTGGGCCCTCTGTGAGCAGCCCCGGGAAATGCCACCGTGTCCCTCTGTGCCCTCCGTCAGCCAGCCTGGAGCCCTGGGCAAACAGACCGAGCCCGGGCGGACGCCAGAGCCTGTTGTGGTTAAAGAACCTTCCAGGAGAACCAATTAGTTTTCCGTGGGGAACTTTCCACCAGGCATTGATTTTCACTCTCCCCACCTGGGGTGGATTTGATTTGCGAGGAGAAGCTCTTCCAGGAGGCAGAAGCAATTGTGTGAAATGAAAGCGCTGAATGTGACAGGCTCATCTGCTGCTGAGGCCAGAGCTGGGACCGAAGGGGGCTGAGGAGCCTGGAGGGGGGATGGGGACGTGGAGCGGGGAGGTCCCTCTGCCACCTGGCACGGACTCGCCCTTCCACACGCAGGGCCCGGAGGCAGCAGCATGAAGATAAGGAAAGATAAGAAGATAAAGGCTCAGAACTTCTCCAGGCTCCCCCAGAGGCAGGCGGCAGGTGGATTCCCCCCACCCACCCCCCCTTACCTGCAAGGCTCAAGTGCCGGGGGCAGGGCGGGACCCTCCTGTGGGTCTTTCAGCATCCCGATTCCCATTCAGTGGTCTTCATCGAGCTTCTGCCCAGACCTCACATTGCTCTTTCAGCAAACCTGGGAAGCTGGGGCACGGAGCCTGGCTTACAGAGAATGTCCAATAAACATCAGTGACGGTATCATTGGCCCCATTTTACAGACAAAGAAATTGGGGCTCGTAAGGGTTGGACAGCTGTCCTAAAAAAGTGGCGGCAGCAGAACTGAGTTCAAGTGTCCCTGCTCTTTGCTCGCCCGTCGAGGACTTGAGTGGGAGCCAGGCCAGGTGAGGGGCTTGAAGCGAGAACAGAAGCTAAACTCACAAGGGTTCCAAACTCACCTGCCCCGAACCCGGAAGACCCTGCCTCCCTGCTTTTGCAGAATCGTTCCCTCACTCATTTATTCACCCTGTAATTTCATTCATTAAACAAATATTTATTGAGCTCCTGCTATGTCCCAGGCACGTTTCCAGGCACTGAGGGTACAGCAGCGAGCAAAGCCAAGATTCTAGCGGGGGAGACAGACATTCAAGAGAACAAATAAAAGGTGCCTCGTATGCCAGATGGTGATAGGGTGGAAAGTAGGGGAGGGAGTTGTGGTTTCGGGGGAGGGGGGGGGGCGGTGCAGGGTTCCCTAGGGAGTCCAGGTGGGTCCCACAGGGGGCGTGAGAGAGACCTCAAGGAGGGAAGGAATGAGCCTTGCCTCTTGCCACCTAGGGGAGGGGGTCCTGGGCAGAGGGGACAGCAAGGAAGGCAAGGAGGCTAATGTGGCTGGAGGGGCGGAGCCTGTCGGAGAGGGATGGCCCTAAATAAAGGGCTGTGGCTTTGACCCCCAGCGACCGGGGGTGGGGGCGGGGGCATCGGAGGGTGTGAGCAGAGGGGGCAGGAGCTGGCTCAGGCTTTGAAGGGGATTTTCTGGCTGCTGAGTAGGGGAGAGTGAAGGGGGACGCAGGGAGATGCGTTCAGGGAGCTTTGGCAATAATCCAGGTGAGAGACCAGGTGGCTCAGTGCAGGTGGAAGGGGACGGGATGACGAGAAGCTGCTTATTGTGATATATTTCCATTTCCCGGCGGCTTGGGTGAGGGGTGAGAGAAAGCAAAGTTGAGAATGAAGATCCATGGCCTGACCGACCGTGTGCTGAGCACCTACTGTGTGCCGGGCCCCGATGGTCCCCTCAGGGCTGCCGCCCTCCTGGCGCCTACAAGCTGGTGGGGGCCAGACTGGAAGCAAATAAACATCCGTAAAACGAAAGGGACGGAAAAGGCGGAGGAAGGAGGACAGAGGGTCAGGGTGGCTCTGTAGGGCAGGCAGGGAAGGCGCCTCGAGGAAGTGACATTGTAGCAGAAGGATTACGGAGCCAGCATTCAGGGAGGAGAGATGGAGAGGGAGCAAGGCCCCAAGGAGGAGTCCAGGCTGCTTCCTGAGCAGTAAGGAGGTCCACGCAGCCAGGGGGAGTGGTCACAGGCAGGGGAAGGGGCTGGAGAGGTGGCAGGATCAGACCGTGCAGGGCCTCGAAGGAAGCCCACTATCCCCATTTCACTGAAGGGGAGACTGAGGCCCAGGGAAGCAAAGTGGTCTGCTCAAGGTCACACCATAGGTCCCTGGCAGCACAGGTTTGTTTCAAGGCCAAGGATCTTCCTCCCCCCATCCCCACCTCCAGACGTTGGGCAGGTGAAGAAATGCCCCTCCCACAAAGCGAAGGCAGGCTGGCCGGGACGCAACACGGGCAGGCGCTTCAGTGTCTTGGGGGGACTGGGCTGGGTACTCAAGCCGGGACAGCCGTGGGTACACGGGGATCCTCAGCACAGGCAGGACCTCCAAGGGCATCCAGAAATACTGAGAGGCTTTGCAGGCACCTGGTGGGAGGCAGAGGGGAAGGGAGGGGTGGGGAGGGAGAGGAGGAACCAGGGGATCCTGGGAAGGCTGTGGGCTCTGGGAGCAGGGGGTCCACAGAGCAGGCCCCGCACCTGGGTGAGGCAGTGGGCCTGAGGGTCAGACAAACCCAGGTCCTTTCACTTCCTCAGAGACTCCCCAGCTTACTATCCGTGGGGTGCTCTACCCACATCATCTCATTGCCTGGAACCCCCAATCCTGACAGGTAGAGAAGGTGAGGTGAGGAAATGGACGGGAAAGGTAGAATCCCCACCCAAGGCCACACAGCCGGAGGGTGGCAGAGCCTGGATACAAACTGGGTTTGGGGGCTCATGGGGCCACCACACAGCCCGCGCGGGGCCGCCCCAGGAAGCACGGGCAGCGGGCACCGCTCTGCATCTGGGATGGCACAGGGCACAGCTGTCCCGGAGTCACAACCCTGGAGAGCGAGGCCGCCTCTCTGACCCCAGGGCTGAGGGAACAGGATCCAGCACAGAAGGGTCTAGTCTGTGCCTCCACCGTCAGCAGTCACAGAGCAGGAGCCCTCTAGGGTTGGACGCCCCATGATATGGTGACCACATTTTAGGAATACAAACCTCCAGGGGGAGCCTTGCTCCACTTCTCACTGGCTGTGTGGCCTCGGGCTGATGACTGTCCCTCTCTGAGCCTTGGTTTTCTCTCTGTGAAATGGGATTTCAACTGTACCTTTACTAAACGCCTACCACCACTGGCCAGCTTGGGGGCTTCCAGCACATCGGTGAACGGAACAAATCCAGCCTTCCCCGAGCTAACATTCTGGCAGGGAACATGGCACGTAAACGTAAGAGGTGAGCAAACTGCAGACAGCGCTAGAGAAGTTCTGTGGGAACAAAAGGGAAAGGACATCGGGATAAGAGAGGTGGGGGACAAGTCACGGGATTAAACAAGGTGTCAGACTGGGCCTCAGCAAAGAGGTCAGATTCCAGCAAAGATGTGAAGGAGAAAGGGGCCATGCAGATACCTGAGAAAGACTGTTCCAAAAAGAGGGAAAGGCAGGTGCAAAGGCCCTGAGGCAGGAGTGTGCCCCAGCAGGTATTCAAGGGGCAGAAGGGAGTCCCATGTGGCTGGAGGCGCTAGCTGGGGTGGGGGTGACGGGTGGGGGGGTGGGATGGGCGGACACAGAGGTGGTAGGTGGCATGTTGGACTCGGGGCCTGTAGAGAAAGGGGGCGAATCCGGGGTGGGGGGCTGCGCAGTGAGGAGTCTGTGAGTTAATGCATGTCAGGCATTTTGTGTGAGTCGGTGCATAAGTGGTCAATTAATAGAAGTTATGATTACTGCTGCTTCTACCTAGATGATTCTTAACCCTTTTAGAGTAGGGTGGGAGCACCTTAGGATCCCCCCTCCGTGGGCAGAAGCTGGATTTGAGTGACCCAGCCTGTCCCCCCCCGCCCCCGGGCCCGGGACTGCTCCCTCTCTCAGCCCTGAAAATTTCCCAGGACCTCTCCAGGCCTCGGGAGAAGTTTGGGGAGCGAGAGGGCGGGGCCACAGTCACCATGGCATTAAATCAGACCCCGGCTCCGGACGAAATCGCACCGAGAAGTTGTTAATACCTTTATTATGGGCCAAAATGTATTCACGATATTAAAAGACATCCCATTTCTGCCCCCTGTGTCACATCTGAGATGTAGCGTAGATAAATGATATATCACCACATGAGATCTACCGAAACCATTAGTAACCATGACATTTTGACGTCAGATTTTAAAAAATTCCTAAGTAATCTTTTTGATTTATGAAATGCTGTCCGGGTTCATCGAGAGAGATCTCAGATTTATCACCGCCTGGTTAGAATTATTAATGATTTTCAATTTGTAAATCTGAAGTCGAGAAAGTCTGTGGGCTCTGGGTGAAAACTCCCGCCGACCGAGGCCCAGCCTCTCCTCCAGCCCAGAGTTCAGCTTCTCTCCAACGTTCCGTACCCTTGACGTGGTGGGCCTGCACACGCTGTCTGTCTGCAGCATGCAAGACTGAGGCGGAATCAGCTGCAGGATGTGCTCTGGGCCGAAGTATCCATCCTGCTTCCCAGGGCAGATGTGCACTCCCCTCCCCCCACACGCAAACAGACCCGGAAAGTGACTCTGGCCGGTTCTGGCCGAGGTGGTCGGGAGGGACGTAGCGGGGGGGCGGGCAGCTGACGGCCCGCATCCCCCTTGGATCTGGTTCAAGCCTCAGCTCAGCCGCGGGTCCTTTACACCACCAGAAAGCCCGGGCCACCCCTCCTTGCCCAAGGCAGTGGCCACACACTGCTGCCACTTCTCTGTCCCATTCCAAGGACTTCCAGACTGAGAGGTCACCTTGCCTCTCTGTTTCACCTTCATCCCCACCAAGCCTCCATCTGCCCCCCAGTCCCAGAAGCTACCCCAACCTGGGCAGGAGGCAGAGAGCACTGCTGTTGGATCCCCCAGACCCAGGGTCCCGTCTCCCTGGGTTCCCATCCAGACCCGAGTCAGGCTGTCACCACCACCCCCCCCCCCCACCGTGACATGCCCCAGGCCCCCCGGACACAACCCCTATGCCCCTGGCTCTCCCCTGGGCTGAGAGTGAGAATCACCAGGGAAGTTTTATACATGCCAGGGCCCAGGCTTCCCCCGGGGCCAAAGGAATCAGAATTGTCAGGAGATTCCCAGCCCTCATCCTCACCTGCTCTGGGCCGCTGCATGACTGCTCGAGGGCCCCTGACTGTGCCACACCCCCGCGTGCACCCTCAGTGCCTCCTTAAGCCCCACGGGGAACGTGATCTTCCAGCTCAGCCCCCAGTAGCCACGGGGAGGGCTGGGGACTGCAGGAGGCCATGCAGGGAGCCACCTGCCGGACAGAGTCAGACCCAGAGTCCCCTTCCCAGGCCGGATCCCAGAGAACCCCCACCGCCAGCTTCCCCCGCCAGACTCAGAGCCTGGCCCGGCACCCTCCTACCTGGGCGAGGAGGAAGGCCCCATGAGGTGGGGGGTCACTGGGGAGCAAGGTTCATTCACCACTCGATGTGACTCCGGGGCTCTGCTCTCTCACCCCCACAAGCCTGGTGTGGGCAGGGTAGATAGGCCTCGTAGCCACTCCAAGCCTCGGTGTCCCGATCCTTAAAATGGCAATAGAATTCCCGATCCCTGGGGTTCTACAGAATTTAAGCACTCTCCCACGGGATGAGCTCAGGGCCAGCGCCCGGGGAGCCCCAGGAATGTGTAACTGCTGGGAGCACCATGATTATTGACGTGTCCTGGGCTCGGGTGTGTGGGATGGCCTCGTTTAAGAGTTTTGCCCTGCACTGGGTTCAAGTCCTTGACGTGCTACTTACCAGCCCATGACCTTGTCCTCTCTGGGCCTCAGTTTCCCCAATCCTAGGGCCCACTTCTCCCACAGCCCCTTCATGTCCAGCCACCCCACTCCCTCCCCTTTCTGTTAGGACATGAGTTCAATCTGGAAGTGACCTGGCAGCAAATGTCCCTTCCGATAACCCGCCCGGCCACAGACTCCAGAGGAAATGACACCCGCCCAGAGAAACATTTGCATCGGACACACCGGTTTTTTTCTTGATCCACCATTCAGAGGGAAAGTTGAATCCATATTTCTGTAAAGATCAGAGGCTAGAAGGTGAATTTTTGATAAATGCGGGGAGGCAGGTCAGGCGGCACCCTGCTTTTTTCCTCTGGGGCCGGTGAGGGTGCAGAAGCAGCCGTGAGACAGGAAGTCTATGCGGAGAACTGAAAAGAGAGGGAGTGAGACAAAGGGATGAGCCTACCGGACCGCCACGGAGATGCGGACAAGGGGAGCCAGGCAGGGCAGAACAGCCGCCTGCAAAGGGGTTTTCCAGGGGCTCCTGGGGGACAATGGGGGGCCACCGAGAGGGGCCAGGCTACTCCATGCCCAGTGCCTGGCGCAGCCGGTTCTCAGCAGGGAATTACTGAACCAACATGGGGTCCATGCACCTAAATGCCAGGCTTTGTCCTGCTCATCGTCTCATGTAATCCAATACACCTGCGAGGGTGACATCATTACTCCCATTTCACAGATGAGGAAAGTGAGGCTCAGAGAGGCCCAGGGGGTCTGCGGTCACACAGCTAAGAAGCAAAGGAGCCAGGTGAGATCTGAGGTCCAGACGTCTGGCCTCACCCCCATCAAGGGCAGCCAGCTGAGGTTTCCTGGGGACCCCCAGCACAATGAGGTGGGGGTGCCTAGTTTATCTGCCATCACAAAGCTCACCACACACATACTGTCCTACCCACGCCCTCCCACATTCACAGACACGTGCACTGACACGCATGTCCCTTGGGCACAAGGACCCTGACAGCCCCGCCCTCTGGCTCCTCTGGTCCCCTGCATCCTGCCAGGGCCTGAGGCCTAGGACCCAGCCTCAGATGGGCCTGGCCCTGCCTGCTTCCCTGGGCCAGGGCTGTGGGGCCCCAGCCCGGCCCATTCTGCTGGATCCTCTGGCCTGCTCTCTGGTGCCCTTGGGGAAACTTGGCGTCTCAGACTCCACCTACTCTGGGCCCACCGGCCGCGGTCACCTGCAAGGGTCTCGGCCTGGTCCCGCCCCGCTAGGCCCAAGCAGACTTCGCTTCCATCCTACCCTGGCGAGAAGTCTCCAGTCATGGCTGCCTGGCCTCAGTTTCCCCAGGGGGCCTCAGGTCAGTTCTCTTCAGAGCAGGTTGGCTGGGAAGACCAGAGGTCAGCCCACCCAGATGTGGCTGGGGGTGGAGATGAGGCTTGGAGTCACTCTGGGCAGTGCAGCCGTGTGACTTTCTGCAAAGGCACCCGGTGACAGGCATCAGGCGCAGAGAAGGCAGCCAGCCGGACGCATCCAGGCTCAGGGACCGGCCAGGCGGACGGAGTTGGGAGAGCGGGTTGTGGCAGCAGGATTTGTTACAGCAGCAGTGGGAAACTCATGTCGATTCTGGGGCCAGAAGTGGGGTCCTGCTACCATACAAATACCTGGGAAATGTGGAAGCGGCCTCGGAATTGAACAGGGGACGACAGCTGGAAAAAATTTGAGAAGCATGATAGAAAAAGCCTAGACTGCCTGGAACGGACTATTAGTAGAAATACGGATGCATATACGCCTTGCTGAGTATACGCGCACTGGGAGGTGGGGGGGGTGGGGGGCCCAGGGTGGGTGCAGTGGCCCAGAGACAGACAGAATCTGGAGTTGGGACAGTTAAAGACTGGGGAGCGAATGGAGGTTCACGTGGGCACTGAAGCGATGGGGAAGCCAGAGACAGATCACGGACAAGGGCCCGGAAAAAAAAAAACACTAATGATTGACGGTGTTGATGGTGGAGGTAGAGGAGGAGGTGCTTATAGTGGTGGCGGTGGTGACGATGTTGTCGAATGTTGTGGTGACCGCGGTGGTGGTGGGGATGGTGGTCAGGCACCTGCTGCAAAATGTGCCCAAGTCAGTGACCCACAAAAGTGAATGGTTCCATGGCAGCCAGAAGTTTACGTTCTTAGTATAGGGGCCTGGTCTCACCTCCCGGGGGAGTTAACACTTTCTTAGTATTTCTGGAACTACCCTGAACACCCACCCCCTCCCCAGGTCTGTGCTGGGGGATCAGGCCAAACAAAGAATGAAGCTAGGACCTCCCCAAGGGGAGGGAAAAGGGTTTGGGGCTCAGCTTAAGGCTGAGTGGAGCCGGAGGGAGAGGAGAGCTCTGGAGCCAGGAAGTGCTCCCGGGCTGTCCCGAGGGTCCCTGGGATGATGGGACCCTGAGTCATAGCCTTCAGAGGTGCTCATAGGGCCCCCGCAGCAGGCTCCGTAGTCAGGGGCACGGCGGCTCCAAGGGGAGGCACGTCCAGGGCCCCTGGTGTGTAATGGGATGACCGGATGACACAGGTGCAGGCTTGAGGAGGCACCAGGCCACACAGCAGGAGAGTCGTGGCATCCCCTGGCCAGACAGCCAGGATGTCCTGTGTCTACAATACAATGCCCACCTGGGACTCTGGGGAGGCAGGTGGGAGCCCCTGAATGATGGGGAGTCGATGTCCAGGCACCAGGCCCAGACCCCATTTAGTTTAGAGAAGTCAAGAAAAGGGATGGTTCTTGCAACCCAGGGTTGCAGGGAGTTTGTGCATGGCAAAGCTCCCATATTTCCTAAGCATACTCAGAGTATCAGGCTTGCGCCTTTTCTCTGGAGACCCCGAGCGCCCCCCTGGAGGAAGGTGCTACGATTAGCCCACTTCACACATGAGGAAACCGAGGCCAGGAGAGGTGGACGGGCCTGACCGGGGGCACACTGGCATTTCGCCCATACCCACGCCCTTCCCATTTTGTTCAAGGGCTCTGAGTACACTGGGATCCGTAGACTCTGCTGAGGGTCAGCTGTGGCCATGACGCTTCCTCACTATGGGTCTTGGGCCGTATCGGTTTCCCCGGGGCTGCCGGGAGGCACGGCCATCTTGCAGGCTCAACACAACAGAAATTTGTTCTCTCCCAGCTCTGGAGCCTAGAACTCTAAAATCCAGGCGTGTGGTTTCACCTGGAGGCTCTGAGGGAGAATCTGTTCCATGCCTTTTTGCAGCTTCTGTTGGTCGCTGGAAATCCTTGGTGTCCCTGGGGGAGTAGAAACATCACTCCAGTCTCTGCCTCCGTCTTCATGTGGATTTCCGTGTGTGTGTGTGTGTGTGTGTGTGTGTGTTTTCTTATAAAGGTAAGGACACAAATCATATTGAACTAAGGGCTCACCCTAATCCAGTATCACCTCATCTTAACTCGATTGCACGAGCAAAGACCTTATCTCCTAAAAAGGTCACAGTGACAGTTTCTGGGGATTAGGACTCCACCCTATCTTTGGATATTTGGATAATTCAACCCATGACACGGGCCTCAGAGTTTCCATCTGATCCGTTAGAATGTTAGCCACACCCGGGCAGGGGGGCGGGGTTTATTTTGGTGTCTCCTGCACCTGCAGGGCTGGAAGAAATGCCTGGCACACAGTAGGTGCTCCACAAATATCACCGAGGAAGCAGATACATCCCAAAGGTCCTTCTTGCTCCTAGGATAGGAATATGCCCACACTGCCCACTCAGAAACACGCAAGTCACAGGACACGCAGGGACGGGCACACGGCATCGCACACTCACGGGCTTCATAGGGAGCTCAAGAGGCTCACTCCTTACAGGGGCGAGATGCCAGGTGCTGTTGAGGATCAGAGCTCCATTCTGCTTTCACGACCCACAAGGGGCAGGGAGAGAATATTCTGGGAGTCCTTATTTGATCCTATATTCATCGCCGAATGCTTCAAAACCCTAATTTTGTTATAATGTGCAAATTAAGCAACTGTTTCGAGTTGAGCAGGTGCCAGTGGGTCAGGCAGGCCGAGCTGGGGTGAGGAGAAGCCTGCTAGGGCACTGGGGATTCAGTGGGGGCTGAACGAGGCAGCCCAAGGACCCTGAACAGCAGTCAGCCCGTCTGTCCATCTGGACGAGACATGGGAGCAAAGCCTGCTCCTGTGGTTGCAAATGTGTCCCCAAAGGAGGCACCTGGAGTGGGTGCCCCGGCTGCTCTGAATCAGGAGTGCTGATTAATGAGCAGCTACCGCGGGACGCCTGGGTGACTCAGTTGTTTGGGCATCTGACTTCGACTCAAGTTATGACCTCACTGCGTGTGAGTTCGTGCCCCGCGTTGGGCTCTGTGCTGACAGCTCACAGCTCTGGAGCCTGGGGTCTGCTTCAGAATCTGTCTCTGTCTCTCTGCTCCTCCCCCACTCAAGCTCTGTGTGACTGTCCGTCTCTCAAAAATAAATAACCATGAAAAAATTAAAATAAAGCAATGAAAAATGCAAGACCTTGGCTCAGCAGTGCATCTGGAAGATCCCATCTAGTCCTCACCTGGGGACCTACGGGGGACCATCTCCACTTTACAGATGCCCAGATTATGGTGTGGGACTCCAAGGGTCAAGCTCCTCCCATTCACCCCACTGCCACCGCCTGGCTGGGCACAGCCATCTCCAAACTTGGAGACAGGCAAATACAGAGAATCACAACTTACCACAGCCGAAACCCATGAGCAGAAACCTCCGCGGTTTTTTAGATACGGCACCAAATCATTGATACACGGAACCTCATTAAATTTAAAAACTTTTGGGGCGCCTGGGTGGCTCAGTCGGTTAAGTGTCCAACTTAATGCCCATGTCATGATCTTACGGTTCACGAGTTCGAGCCCCACATCGGGCTCTATGCTGACAGCTCGGAGCCTGGAGCCTGCTTCAGATTCGGTGTCTCCCTCTCTCTCTGCCCCTCCCCTGCTCATACCCTCCCCCCCCACCTCAAAAATAAATAAAACTTAAAAAAAATTTAAAAACTTTTGCTCTGCGAAACACACTGTCCAGAGAATGAAAAGACAAGCCACAGACTGGGAGAAAATAGTTGCAAAAGACACATCTGATAAAAGACTACTCTCCAAAATATACAGAAAACTCTTGGGGTGCCTGGCTGGCACAGTTGGTGGAGCGTGAGACTCTTGATCTCAGGGTTGTGAGTTTGAACCCCACATGGGGTGTAGAGACTGCTTAAAAATAAAATCTCTGTTTAAACAAAAAGAACTCTTATAATTCAACAATGAGGAAATGAACAACCTGACTTAAAAATGAGCAAAGGACCTAACAGGCACCCCACCAAAGAAGATCTATGGATAGCAAAAAAGCCGAGGAAAAGATGTTTAACGTCATAGGTCATTCGGGAATTGCAAACTAAAACAATGAGATCCCCCCGCCCCCCACATTCTGCAGCGCCTGGAATAAATGCCCACACACATTCTCAGCGTGGGGGGTTATCTCCTGTGTTAGAACAGCCCAAATCCAGAACACTGACAACACCAAATGCTGGTGAGAATATGGGACAACAGGAACTCTCGTTCACGGTTGGCAGGGATGCAAAATATATAGCCATTTTGGAAGATGATCTGACAGTTTCTCATGAAACCAAACACATGCTTCTGTATGGCCCAGCAATCACACCCCTTGGTATCTTACCAAAGGAGTTGGAAACGTCCATCGACACCAAACCCTGCACGTAAATGTTTACAGGAGCTTTATTCATAGTCGCCAAAACTTGGAAGCACCCAAGATGTCCTCCGGTAGGTGAGTGGGTAAATAAACCCATTTTATTCGGTGGTCCAAACAAAATATGGGTGGTTCCTCCAGACAACGGAAGGTTATTCAGTGCTAAAAAGAAATGTGGTATCAGGCCATGAAAAGGCATGAAGGAATCTTAGTGCATGTCACTGAGTGAAAGAAAGGAGCCAATCTGAAAAGGAGATATTCTGTATGATTCCAACCCGATGGCATCCTGCACAACCATGGGGCAGTAAAGCATCTGTGATTGCCAGGGATTACGGAAGGGAGAGGGATAAACAGGCAGAGCGCAGAGGATTTTTAGGGCAGTGACACTATTCTGTACCATACTACAATGGTGAATACATGTCACTACACATTTGTCCAAATCCATAGAAGGAACAACACCAAGAGCGTACCCTATTGTAAACTATGGACTCTGGGTGATAATGATATGTCAATGTGGTTTCATCCATTGCAACAAAAGAACCAATATGGTGCAAGGTGTTGATAGTGGGGGAGGTTGTGCATGTGTTGAGGAGAGGGGCTATATTATGGGGACTCTATATAGTTTCTGCTCAATTTTGCTATAAAAACTTCTCTAAAAATTACGTTTATTAATTTAAAAAAGGGGCACCTGGGTGGCTCTGTCAGTTGAGTGTCTGACTTCGGCTCAGGTCATGACCTCATGGTTCCTTGGTGTGAGCCCCACTTCTGGCTCAGCCCTGACAGCGTGGACCTTGCTTGGGATTCTCTCTCTCCCTCTCTCTCTCTCAAAATAAAGAAATAAACTTGAAAAAAAAAAAAGGACAGGAGGAGGAAGAAGGAAAGAAGGAAAGTAGGCAGGCTGGAAGGAAAGACGGGAGAGGGAGAAAGAGAAGGAGGGAAGAATTGAGTGGGGGAAAAAGGAAGAGAGGGATGGCTGATTTCACAGTCCCCGAGAGAGAGAGGACTTTGCTTCTCAGAGGGTGGCACCTCATCTGAATGGGACCCTTCGTTGCAAAAGTCCAGCCCCCTGGACACGGTTCAGATGGAGAAAGTATAGACAAAAAGAAATTTGGAGTTTTAATTTGGAGGAAGCTGGTACAAGTAAGTGGGAGTCTGAACATGGTGACGGAGAAAATTATAAAAGCTTACTGAAAGATACCAAATGATTTCACTTGTATGTGGAATCTAACAAACAAACAAACAGAAATGGATTCATAAATACGGAGAAAAAACTAGTGTTTGCCAGAGCGGAAGGGGGTGGGGAGATGGGCAAAACAGGCGAAGGGGATTAAGAGGCACAAACTTCCAGTTATAAAATAAATAAGTCATGAGGATGCAAAGTAAAACATAAGGAATATAGCTAATAATAGCATAATAACTCTGCATGGTAACAGATGGTGACTACACTTATTGTGGTGAACATTTTGTAATGTATATAAATGTTGAATCACTATGTGGTACACCTGAAACAAATGTAATACTGTATGTCAACTATACATCAATTTTTAAAAATTAGAAAAAACTTTATTGAAAGCATTCAAGAAGATCTAAATAAATGAAGATAGACATTTTGTTCATGGATTAAGACTCAATTTTTAAAATTTTTTTAAGGTTTACTTATTTTTGAGAGAGAGAGAGAGAGAGAGAGAGCACGAGCAGGGAAGGGGCAGAGAGAGAGGGAGACACCGAATCCAAAGCAGGCTCCAGGCCCTGAGCTGTCAGCACAGAGCCCGACGTGGGGCTTGAACTCACAAACCGTGAGATCATGACCTGAGCCCAAGTCGGACGCTTAACCGACTGAGCCACCCAGGTGCCCCAAGACTCAATTTTAAATATATCAGTTCTCCTAATGTGATCCAAATCCAAATCCCAACAGAAATTTTTTTTATGACACTTGACAAGCCGATTCTAAAATTTATACAGATATATAAAGGGCCATGCTTTGTCAGAATATTCCTGAAGAACGAGGTGAGAGAACTTGCTGTATCACATAGCAAGCCATGGTGGTCCTGACACAGAGACAGACACATAGTTTAGTAGCCATGTGAGCCCAGAAATAGAATTACACACACGTGGACACTTGATGCATGAGGGAGACGACATTGCAGATCATTGGCGAAAAGATGAACTTCCCAACAAGTGGCACTGGGACAATTAGACCCCTACCTCACACCATATGCAGATAGCAGGGACCAAAAAGAAAATCACTTTGCTTAATTTTAATTAAAACTAACTATTGTACCGCTGTTCATTAAAACACCCTACAAAGTAATAAGAACAAGGCAAACAACCCACAAATGGGTGAATGGCTTCAACAGATGCTTCGGAGAAGAGAACACCCCATCAAGAAACACGTGAAAAAATGCTAAAGCCTACTAGTAACATTTGATGGAAATTCAAACTGAAATCACGTTGCCGTATCATCCTCTGACCACCAGGCTGGAAAGAGAAAACATAAAGTCTACATGTGGACAAGCACGTGAAAGAATAAATCAGCACAATCACTTTGGAAAACAATTTGGCCTTCCCTAGCGAAGTTTAAGAGGAGCATATACTCAATGCCGGCGATGTCAGCACTCTTCCCAGGGGGCCTTGGGGACGCTCCTGTGCCTCCCTTTCCCCCGGGCCAGGCTAGGTGAGTTCATCTCCATGGTCCCTCTTGAGCCAGTGCTCTGGGGGAGAGCTGATCCTCCACCACTAAGGGCTCTTCCTTCTGTAAGAGGCTTGCCCAAGGCTCCCCCAAGTCCCTGCCTCCCCATGTACCTTGGGGCAACACCCAAGGTACCCACCCGTCAATTGACCCACCGGTCAATTTTGCAAACTTTCTAACCTCTTTAGGGAAGGTGTGGATCTCAGACCTAGACCTGCTTAGACCTCTGCTTCCCCCTCTATAACATAGGGCAGCAAGGGCTCACGTTCCACAGGGTGTTTGAGAGGCTGCGGTGAGCTGAACTCAGCCGGGGCTGGGCAGGGAGTGAGCCGTCAGGAGGAGGGCTGGGACCTCTGTAGGCGGAAGCCACTCCCTGCCCTCACGATGCACCCTGCCAGAACTTCTGCCTTACCTGGACTTCCATTTCCTCCATCCAGGCTGTGCCTTTCTCTGAGCCTAATTCAAAGCATCTTTGCAGAAGCCCTTCCCTGTCTCCAGCCCATAAAGTTCTCTCCCTTCCCTAAGCTTCCGATCTGTCGGCAAGTCAACAAATATTTCCCAGAAGCTCATCACCGAGAAGGCAACATTTCTGGTGTTGGAGAAACTGTGGGGAAATCAACAGCCCCAGCTTCTGATGGGAAGGTTGCTCAGGCAGTGGTGTAGAGGGAGAAAGGCAGGGAGATGGCCCTGTAACCACCGCACGCTCAGGAACCAGAGCAGCGTCTGGCACTTAGTAGGTGCCCAATAAACAATGGTTGAATGTCAAACCCAACAACTGGGATACATTCGGACTGCAGGCACTCAAGCATCTAGGCTGGTGAACGTGGGTTTTGACGGACACACACAATCACACGCACGTATGACCACGAACATCGACACGCTAAACCCACCTGCACACACACACGGCCCCAACACATGGGCCTGCTCCAGCCAACAACCTAATGCACACAAATGCTGCCTCCCACACAAAGCTCATTTATTTTGATTTATGAATATTACAAAAATAAACCTGAGTGTCTTCTTGGGATTCTGTGATCCTGACACGGGTCTCCGCGATATTGCTTTTCGCTCCTGGTTACCTGAAATTAGCAGAGTAATTCGGAATCTGCATCTTTATTTAAAAGAAAAAACTGTAGATGCAGAATTATAAAAATTTAATATGCTCCCAGGAAAATGAAAAATGAGAGGTTGTGATCTCGTCTAACACTTTCAAATGTGTTTATTAATTCATGTTTTAAATCATAAGTTTCATTCGGTGAGAGCCATGCACAGCAATAAGCCCGTTTTAAAATATTAATGAATAAACAATATTTCTCTATTGAAATATAACATGCTTCTTTGAACAATGGACCACCAGTAATAAATCAAAACCAGGAGAAAATTGCATTTCATATTTAATACAAGTTGAACTCTGCCTTTTTATAAATGATATCTTTTTTGTTTAATTGGCGTCAGTTCAGATCTAGCAGATTGCTAATAAAATTCTGGATTTCCATATTTAATGATGCGTACACTTTCTGCTGAAATTTTACCAGGAAACAGGAATCAGCCTTTTATTATCTCCTGAGACGGTGAGAGGTGAGGCCTCAGTCCAGCCTTGAGGGCCGGGGGTGAGCAGGCTGGAGGGGGTGGGTGGAAGAGGCCGGGCCACTCGGTGGCTGATACCCCCTGACGAACGCTCTGCTGACCGGAAGTAATCGTTCCAGCTGGAGGGGCCAGAGACGGGGGGCCCCTTCTGATCTGGGCGCTAACAATAACAACCAAAAGGAGAGGACCCACCCACTCCATCCCAAGTGCCAGGCACAGCTCATTAATCTTTATGACGTCCTTATGAGGAAAGAAGGAAAGAAGTCTCCCCATTTTACAGGTGAGGAAACTGAGGCCACAGGGCGAGGCGGTGACACGCCCAAGGTCGCCCACAGCTGCTAAGTGGCAGAATCGCCTGACTCGGGTGCCCTGGGTTTTCATACTGCGACGCGTTGCCTTGAAGGAGGTGAAGGAACCCGGGTCTCAGAAGACGTGGGTTTTACAACGGTGAGTGAAGCGGGGCCCCGGCTGGAACGGGAGTGCAAATCACAGGACAGGATAAGTCTCGGGCCAACAGGAATAAGAGCAGCCGGCCGTGGCCCCTGCTGCTGCACCACCTTGCTTGATCCTCCTGACAATGCTGGGAGGCAGCAGCTCGACAGCTAAGGAAACTGAGGCACAGGGAGGTTACGTGACTTGCCCGAGGACGCACGGCCGGTGTGAGGCAGAGCCGGATTCAACCCCGGCCGCTTGCACTTGGAGCCCCCGTTCGCGGGAGCTAAGCCATGGGCCCACACTGAACCCCCGGGCATCCTCTTTTGTCTCTGTGGTGGGGCCGGTGCCCTCTTGGCTGTGAGGTGTGGCTCCTGGCAGTGCCCTTGGCGGGGAGCAGCTGGAAGCAGGCTCCACGCATATCGGCTGAGTCTGTGACAGCTGAGTTAGCAGGGCTGAGAGACGGTTGGGCTTATTGTCCGTGGGGTGGGTCCCCAGGCCCAGCGGGGAGGAATCGCAGGCCATTTGCTGGCCTCAAGTGCCTGTGGTCTCAGCAGCCTTCCTGAGGGTGTCCCTGGGGTCCCAGGCTGCTGGGGCCAGGAGCCAATGGCTCTCTGATGGGTGGCGGTGGTGGTACCTGTCTCCGCCTCTGCTCAGCCCCCAACTCGGGCTCACCAGCAGTGAGTGTCCCCAGCATGGGAAGAAAGAGCCACTTCGATAAGACAGCCAGGCACAGAGGGTGAAAAATATGGGTTTTGGCTTCAGACACACCCAGACTCCTGTTCTGGCTCCGTGTGTATTTGGCCAAGTGGCTTCGGTTTCCTTATCTGTAAAGCGGAGGTGATAATAGAACTCGCTCATGAGGCTGCTGCGAGGGTCCGGGGAGTGAGCCCGGGAAGGGAGAGAGCAAACATCGCCATGGCGTCTCTGACCATTCCGCTCGCCATGCCCCCCGGTCTCTGCACATGCCCTTCCCCTTGCCTGGTCCACCCGTCCCTGCGCACTGTCCTCCTAACCCTCTCTTCCTTGGGTCCCTGCCTGGACGTCCAGTAGGGGGTGCAGAGCCTGGCTCTATAGGAGGACACAGAGGTCTGGGCTCAGCCTTAAAGGATGGGCATTCACCGGGGAGGCAGGGTACGGAACAATGTTCTAAGAAGAGAGAATGAGGAAACCGAGGCTCAAAAGGTAAAGGCTCTCATCTGAGGCCACACAACTGGCAGGGGGCAGAGCCGGGAATCAAGCCCATGCCCGGGGTGGAGTTGGAGATCCGCTCACATCGAATGGCCGCGTGGGCCGTGGGCGAGGGGGCCAGGGGCTGGGCCTGAGCTGGACGGCGCCTGGGACCTGCAGTCACCCACGGGACACAGGCGGGACTCTGCCCGTCACAAAATACATGCAGGATGTGTGCCCCAGGCCCTGTGCTCAGCACTTCTCACTCATCATGACGGCTACCCTCCCGGGTCTGCTTGCCTCCGTCAGTTATGGTGCCAGGCCCAGCCGAGCCCAACAAAGCACGTGGCTCTTCCTGTCCCTCATCCCCAACCCTGTGACCCAAAGACACAGCCAGGACCGCAGACGGTCTGGGACGTACATCTTGTACACACCACAGGACACACGTGCTCAGGTGGCCCAGGCAACGGGGGCCTGGAGTGGGAGAGTCGCAAGCTCTGAGGGCTGGAGATAGAGGACTCACCTTGTCCCCCAGAAGGGCCTCACTCTGCAGGCTGGTGGCCCAAGCTCACAGGAGCCTGTCTCCACCCCGCTACGAGCGGCTGCTGCGAGGGGGCCCCAGGGGCCTTCTCAGGACGACCTCAGCTCTGTGGGAGATCCCGGACAGGTGGTGTTCACCTCTTGGCGCGTCAGATTCCCCATCACGTGGGGCTCTGTGGGCATTGAATAAGACACCGTACAGAAAGCACCTGGCCGAGGGCTGGTCCGCAGGAGATGCCCGAAACACTGTGGCGGTCAGCCCCGCAAAGGCCCCTTTCTCATGGCACCAACACACAGCTCACACTAAAACACCACTCCGCGTGGGAGACATCCGTGTCACTTTGTCCACACGGGAGGGCACTACTCTGGAACACCGCCTCTCCCCCCCCACCCCCCGCACTTGAGGCCAGGGAAGTTTGGGGTCACAGGGAATTTCTAACCTAGTTCGCAAGGCCCCACTGCTTGTGCACAGCCATGCACACGACTGATCCCTGCTCGGGCAGGTGGGCTGCAGAAACTCGTGAACATACACGTACTCACGGAGCACACACGGGCCCCCGCGCATCTAACGAGACGCATGGACAGGCCCCTTCGCCTGTGACTGGGTGTTCTTTCCTCTGATCTTGTGAAGGGGCTGCGAGGTCCTCACTTCTCCACTCTTGGGGTTCAGAAGCCTGCCAACCTTTCCAATACCCTCACAAGCGCTTGCTATCTTAACGAGGACGGGGTCTGGGATCTTGGCTTCTCAAGGGCTGGGGCCTGATTTCATTCACCTCTAGGTCTGACCCCGAACCCACTGCTTGACCAAGAAAAGGAACTTGATGAAAAGCCCCGTGCCACCCAATCTGGGGTGAAACCGGAGAGATTTAGAGCCCGTGCTGTGGTCCAGTTTCCTGACCTATGAGCGGAGGATGCTTCTGCAGAGAGGCGGGAAAGGCGGAAAACACGCACAGGCTCAACATCCGGCACGTAGAAAAGGAACCGGTGTTTTTATTTAGGCTTCCTCCGACTAAAGCCTCAGACTCACGCATTTCCCTCAAGGGTGGCGCGCCAGCCTGTGCCTCTCCAGGAAACTCTGGGATATGTCTCTCTCAACAGACTGGCCTGAGGTAAAAAGCTGGGAGGCTTCTCGGGCAGGGTGTGTGTCTGGATATTAAAGAAGAGGTATTTGTGTGCACGCGTGCGTCAGGTTTCCACGGGATATTCTTGCAAAACCACATAGCATAGAGGTTGTTTTTATGTTCCAAGATAAGAAAGGCTGACCCATAAGCTAATCGAATCATGCAAATAACTACTTAGCCATGGGAGAGATTCCGACAGGCAGGCTGAGAGGCCACGTGAGGGAGGACAGCTTTGGAGGGTGATCTGTTTTATAAAGTTTACTCTCACAGAATAACCGCCTCAAGATTAATGGGAACGGTGGCCCTAGACCTTGTGTTGCCTGGCTCTGGCAACTGAAACAGCAAAAGTTGTATTTATCATAGACAATTTGCCGCGACTGATTAACATTAATCTGATTTCCTGTGAGTCAATTTCCTTGAGATATAGTAAACAGCCCAATTACCTGCTCCCCACTTCTTTTATTGCAAAGATTTAGATCTGAGCGACAGATGGGTACGTAAACATACGGAATTCCGATTCTAATAAAACAAAAATAACGTGTAGTCTAATGAAGGGATTTCTCGTGGATCTAACATTTTACACATTTAGAGTTCTAAAGGGTGCGTTAAGAGAGGTTGTGGGCTTTTGGGGTTTTTTTTTTCAATGGCAATCCAAGGCTCACTCTTTTCAGACAAACTGTTGTTTGTTCTTGGCTGGTATCTCACAGAAGCTACGAAAATAAGTGGTGAAGGTGACCAGACTTTTTTTTTTTTTTTTTTTTTTTAATTCTAAGGAAAGGAGGCTACTGGGTGGCTCAGTTGACTGAGCATCGGACTCTTAATTTCGGCTCAGGTCACTCACAATCCCAGGTTTGTGGGATCGAGCCCCGTGTGGGGCTCTGTGCTGAGCGTGGAGCCTGCTTGGGATTCTCTCTTTCTCTCTTTCCCCGCTGCCCCGACCGCCCACCCCTTCCCCCACCTTGCACTGTCTCTGTCTCTAAAAAAAAAAAAAAAAAACAAAACCAACAAAAACTACAGAAATGGTCTTTCCATCTAACAAGTGCCAGGGGCATCATTAGGTCAGGGGAGTGTGAGCTCCAAGGGCAGAAGAGACCTGGGTGCAAAGTGCAGACCTTGTTGTCCCAGGTCTGTGACCTTGTGGCACTGGCTTAACTTTCATGAGCTGTGCTTTCCTAATCTCTGCCAGTGGGGACAATACCTTCCTTCGGGTGCTCTTAGAACACAGGGATCTAGGAGGATGCATAGGGACGGTCCAGGAGCTAGCCAGGAGCCCGCACCGAGAGAGAGCAGTCAGTCGGCAGGGGCTGTTCCTCCACTCCCTGCTTCACAGTCATTTCAAAGTCCCTCTGTGTAGGGCCACACATTTCCCGGCCCCGGCCTGCCTCCGAGCAGGCTTTCTGCTTTGCTGGCCCTGGCCGGCTCACGTGGTGGAGTCAGAAACGGCACCATTTAATCATGAAAGCAAAAAGTTTATTCATGTTTGAAACTACATATAGCTACCACGAGGAAGACTTTTTCAATCCAGGGTGTAATCCAGTTAGAAAGGAACACGAAACATTTTTAATACATTAGAATCACCGCCACAAATTATTTTCATGACTCAATCAGTTTCAGAATCGCATACAATACAAAAAGAGAGAAAGGAGAGGGAGGGGCCCCATTACACAGGGTGAAATATACAGTACTGAATACTGAAATCTGAATGCATCACAATTAGCCGCCTTTTTTTTTTTCTTTTTTCTTTTGCATGGATTAGTAACAAGATGAAGAACATTCAAAATGCTTTCTCGGTATTTACAACGGTTTTACTGATCCTGTGTTAATTGAAGACCCGATGTTTCCACTCTTGGTTTTTTAAAAGTTGCAAATGCAACCCTGATTTTTCTTTTAAAAGATTACAATGTACATTACATTTCGTGAAGGGAAACAAAGAGTTAATTACAAGATGCAAAAAGGTAAGAAAGAGACGAACTACAGCGTGAGTATTGTTCAGAGGTAGTAAGTGAGCACACTCTAAGCTACAGAACATGTGGAAATTCTATTGGTTTGTATGAGTTCGCATGAGGTAATAAAGCTGTGTTTTGATTGGTGAGATGTATAAATACTCTTTTGCTACACTATATACAACACTCCAGAGAGCAGGGCCTTTGTGGATGCCCAGAGGACGTAGCAAACCTTGACAAGCCTGTGCAGCACCCAGTGCACGCCGTACAGCCCCAGACGGATCTCGTGTTCACCTCTATCAGCAGCAAGGATCTTCATCTCTCAGAACAATCTGGATCCAGAATTTAATTACCGAGCAGACTCTGGGCACTGGTGCTTCCAGAGAGAGAAAAGATGCTACCAGTCTCTGATCTAATTATAACGTAAGAGATCGAAACGCAAACGTGACAAGGAAGATTCTTAAACAAACCATCGTTAACAGAGATAGCCAAACAGCTCCTTTATTCCAACCCCATTAGCGATATGAAAGAAAGACAATCAAAGTCCGCGATGGAAAAATGCAAGAAATTCAATTTAGGTGAGGTGAATCTTTGCATCTGCTCTAACGATTGAGGTTTAGCATATATTGTACTTTTTACCCTTAAGGCCAAGTAATTGGCAACTGTGAAACCATTAATGTAAAATATTGATAATAAATTATGATAAAATAGCTACAGGACTGTCAACAATGTTAAATCTTGGCCTAATTGGATAAAGTGCTTTTTTAACATTGTGTGTTTTTAAGTATAAATACAAATGATTATGATTCCTTTAAAAAACTGATTTACCAAGTTCTCTAATAAGACAAGGTTTTACAGTAAAGCTGTAGATGGTGGGCTACAAAACGCTTTCCTTTTCCTCCTATTGCTCTGAATGCACTTAGCAAGGCATGTCAGCTCAGGGAAAAGTGTTGCCAGAGATTAGTTAGAGGTATCAGAGTGCACACTTCCCGGGCCTTCTGTAGGGGAAGTCACAGAAGATGGAGTTGTTGCGTCCTGCCAGCCTCCATTAGCCTGAAAGGAGAAACACAGTTCAACGGGTGCACGTCTACATATTAATTCTACTCCCCGATTTAAAATACCCAGATGACAACATGAGAGCAAAGATACATTAGCGAAATGTATTTTCTAAACCCACTTTGGCAGGAGTTTGAAGCATGTGTTAAAGTGGGATTAAATGCATGTAAAACAAATCCATCCCACCAAGTAAAGACTTGGCCATAAATCAGCACGCTGAAGGAGGGCCTCGGCTAGTCTCAGGCTGGCATGCAGCTCGGCCTTTGATTTGCTGTAAAAAGAAAGTGACTCGGAAAGAAACCTTTTCAGAAGGGAGCGGTGGAGAGGCTGAGTGCAATGCCTCGGCAAGACCTCCGGCTCCGTGAGGTGTAAACTTCAGCCCAGCCTGGCCCTCGTTTCCATAGAGAAGTGGCCCGCCCTCGTTCCATACCCGCTCGACAGCCAGCTACTGTAACCCTGGGAAAATGAAGGCCAGAATTTCCTTCCAAATGGGATCTTCCGGAATGAAAATGCATGAACTGTGGAGGAGCACACTATTCAAATCTGTATTCCAATTATCTCTAACTGGGGCTCCTATTTGGGATGTTGCTACTGCTTTTCACACGCCGCTGGCCCTTCCTGCCTCGACCTGCATCGGCAATAACGGTACTCAGAAACAAATTTGCCTTGTGTCTTGGCCTATAGAGGCAATTGCTGAAATCAATGTCTGATCAGATTTCTGCTGTGGCAGACAGCTTGTCGCTACATATTTTTATGTCAGTCAAGAAGAGGGAGGTGCTGGGCTTGCGACTTGGGGAACACTGAGTGGAAGTGACGGGGCGGGCCTTTCCGGAGAGAGGGCGAGGGTGAGCTGGCTGACACCCAGCGCCTGCGGCTCAGACCAGCCTCGCGCTCCGCTGCCCGCGGACCTGGGCCTCCCGCGCCAGTGTCACTGTGGGTCATGAGGTCCCCCTGCCTCCTTCACATCCGTCCGCGACTTCTGCGAGTCCATCTACAATGTCTTCTTTGAGGCCTGTGCCACCAGGCCACTGAGAACTCCGTCTAGAGCCTCAGCGCAGCCTGGGTCCGGCTGTTAGACGAGCTCTGTGCCGGCCGCTTTCCCTTCTCCCACGGCCGCTGTTCTTAGCGCCCTGTCTTTTGACCGACTGCATAGTTCTGCACATAAAGTCCCTTTCCTCCCTCCAGGACCAAGAGAAAGAGAGTGGGGGGCGCCTGAGTGGCTCAGTCGGTTAAGCGTCCGACTTCGGCTCAGGTCACGATCTCACGGTCCGTGGGTTCGAGCCCCGCGTCGGGCTCTGTGCTGACAGCTCAGAGCCTGGAGCCCGTTTCAGATTCTGTGTCTCCCTCTCTCTGTGACCCTCCCCCGTTCATGCTCTGTCTCTCTCTGTCTCAAAAATAAATAAACGTTAAAAAAAAAAAAATTTAAAAGAAAGAGAGTGGGGGGGGGGGGGGGGGGCGGGAAGGGACCAAACAACCCCACAGAGATGACCAGAGCCGAAGGGACAAGGATCTTCCAGGCTTGAGGCAGATCAAATTCTGGAAGAAGAAAGGAAGACAACTCCGGAGGAAGAAGACAATGCTACGGCGAAGGATTTTCAGAGCGTCCGGCGTGCAGTTGGGCAGTGACGTGCTCGTGTGCGTTTGTGGGCCTCTGAGAAACCCTCTCTACCTGAACGGTGAGCTGTTTTTACCCCTCAGGTATGAAAATCTACTTAGAAGAAGAAAAACTCGTACACAGATACAAGTCTAAAGATATTCCATCTGAAGTAAACATCATTCCTCCTTTATCCACATTTATAAACAACAAATGTACAATATTTTTACCCAGCGTGGCAGCTGGAGGAGAGGTTGTCAGCAAGCATTCTTTTTTTCAAAATAAATTAATCCTTACTCTGGTGGTTTGAGATTATGCACTGTATTATACAACAGCGCCTTATCAAGCCTCATCAGTGAAGATGGAATTCATGTCTGTAAAATGCTGCAGGCAATCACGGTTTCATATTTTATCATGTTGATAAGGATATCGCACATTCTCTGAAGCATTTCAAAACACTTAAATGAAAAAGGAGAAATGCAACTAAAAGGCTTTTTATATGGTTTGTTGTGGGTTATTATGAGTTATTTATAAACCCAAAAAGAAAGATTTGACATTTCAAATGTAAAAGATTTGAGTATTTAATGGTCCTTTCTTCCCTTTACAATTGAACATCCTCAATCACTTTTGCAATCATTAATATTTACTCTCTCCTAGCAAGCCAAGGCCCTAGAAAGGGAGAAATTTGTCCACTTTCCTCCTGATTCTACCACCATGCTCTGGGCAGTTCGCTTCCTCCCTGAGCCTAGAATCCCAGATTACCTCCACCACTCTTCTCCCCAGCTCTACCCTGATGGCCTAATCCTCCCCTCCCCAGGCTCCCTTTCCGGAGCTGAGGCGTTTTGCCCTGTTCCATCCATGTCAGTGTGGGGTAAAAGTAAAGTTTTGGTGAATTGGTTACAAAAGTTAAAATTGTTTCCTCCATAATTAAAAAAAAATTTTTTGAGAGGCTGAAAAGTGCTGAACACGTGTTGCATTCCACCTTGACAATGCAGCCAACTCACTCTGCAGAATGGAATTCTTTGCTTAGCTTGGGATGTTGATCTGTCTGGGGCCCTCCAAGGCTGTTCCCTTCACTTGAGATGTGTTTGGGAATGTTTCTTACTGCTTGATTCTAAGATAGATAAATGACCTGTTTTATCCATTTCCCTGGGACACAGCACAGCCAGTAGGAGACGGCGTCTTAATGGGCTGATGCTTGAGTCCCTATTGATGACAGAATGCCGGCCACTCCTGGGTACCTGTGAGGACTTCTTTTCTTTATTTTCATAAAAATTTTTTTCATGCTTGTTCATTTTTGAGAGAGAGAGACAACAGAGCGTGAGCGGGGGAGGGGGAGAGAGAGAGTGAGACACAGAATCTGAAACGGGCTCCAGGCTCTGAGCCGTCAGCCCAGAACCCGACGCGGGGCTCGAACTCACAAACCGCAAGATCGTGACCTGAGCCGAAGCCGGACGCTCAACCGACTGAGCCACCCAGGCGCCCCATCTGTGAGGACTTCTAAGGGCATCTGGGCGACATCAAGTGTTTCAGTTCATAAAACAAAGTGCGGTAAAAACGCCGCCTTCCCCACCTGCCAACAAGGTGAGAGGCCATGTCAAATGGCCATTAATTTATTTATCAGTCACTGTTTACCTGACGCTGTTCCTACAGCTCTTCGAATCTGGTTTCCCAGAGTACTCACATTTAGGTTATGTGGACTGTACAGTGAGTTTCCTCCAAGGCCATCACTGTAGCCTCCCGTCTGATTGATAACATGACGGAGGGTATCCACCTAGAAGTGAGACGAAACAGAATTCATCATCCCAAATCTATTAAAACATCATCATTTACAAAAGGAAACAATTTGAATTCTGTGTGCCACAAGGGTTTAGCATCTTCAGTGAGAGACAAATTGATCAATCAAATGTGACTGGCAGAATTTCAACAATTCTTTGCATATTTAAACTCACACATCTTTGTTTTTCATGCCAGCCAAACAAGAACATCTTCGTAGCAATGCACACTTGCCACCTACGTCAACGAAACGTGTGTGGCTGTGGGTGAACACTACTTATAAATATGTACACGGGATCTCTCCCTCTCACACACACGTACGCACACACCTACACGCATAAACACAAGTGGTTGTTCTCAGTTAAGAGGACGAGAAAAGAGTTGAACCTGGAATATACTTTAAGCACTCAGGTTTTTTTGATTCTGACTTTTAAAAATCCGGAAAGGAAACACACGCACATGTTCTCGAACCATACGCACACACTGGCACACACAATTTTTGTTTTGTTTTGTTACAAAAGTAAGATGCACCCAACCCTGTCCATGAGCTCAAGCCAGAGCCGAATGCATTCACAAAGTTCATCAGGTTTGAATCTTCCAAAGTCACTGTTCACTTGAATTCTCATTAAATTAAACGGTGGGGCAGATGGGTCATGTTTGGAAGCACCCAGCACAGGGTCTGCACGGAGGTGCAGACCACTTCCATGGGGTAAGAGCATGGAGTTTTGAGCCCAAACCCTACCCTGCTAGAAAGGCCCCAGTTGGGGCATTTCTCCTACCTGTGATTGCACATTGGCTCCGACTTGGGACCCTTGGTAAGAATCCCCATTCAGACTCTGCATGTTCATGAACATGTCCCCAGAATTTGGGAGGTTAAAAGAACCAGAAGAACCTGGAAAGGAAAGAGTTAAGTAGCTGAATAACAGAGAGCTACACACATAATCCTCAAAGACCTAGAGGCAGGGAAAGGAGAAAAGGTGCAGAAGGGAAAGGTCGTGTACAACATAAAGCATTTCCAGATCTAAGAAGATGGAGAATAACTCCAGAGAGTTAGGTCCTGGGAATCATTTTGCAGCTAGGAAAGTCTTACCAGTGGGGAAGCCCAAATAGGAAACAAAGAGGAAATCAAAGTAAACAGAAAAACACCCAGCAGCTGGTCTGGAACCACCCCCTTGTTTTCATTTATCTCTAGGACTTGGTCATTAAATGAGCCCTTTGTCATCACGAACTGTCATGGCAATTAGAGAATAAAGGTTTTTCTGAAGCTCTTTCTTAGCCATGCCTTCTACCTAACTTTCATCTGTTTATGTTTCATTAAAAAGAGCTGGAGTGGGGGAGGTTGGGGCAAGAAAGGGGATAGGAGAGAGGGCAGGGGAAAGACAACAAAACAAATAAACAAAAATCCCTCACTTTCTGAACTTTTAAACATATATTAAAAAGATCTGCTTAGAAAAGCCCTTGAATCGCATCTCGAGTCCATCTCCTGCACTAGCTACACACCTTTCACTGTTACTCAAGTGCCTTGTAATTTTTAGATGTTTCTAACTCCATCACAAATGTCGCATAAAATGTAGCCAAAATGCACCGTGATACTGCAGATATGCATCCATGTATCAAGTACTATACCCCTCACAGCTAACTACCTACCAAGTCGGCACAGGGGCTAAAGAAATGCTAAGAAGGACAGCAGACTGTAGTCTGCAGCTAGATTCAGTAGAAAGCACTGCTCTACTCCCAACATTCTAGCTTCATTATGCACGGCAACAGATAAACTTCCCACTCGGGCTATTCCATTCATTCTCTGACAGACCACTGGGGACCTTAAAATGATACATGGGACGATACAGTTAAAATAATTATTAGCGATAGCGCTTTGCATAGTTGCTGAATTCAAAACCACTATTAAGTGTAAAGGTTCCAGAATCTACCAGTAGCGAGTGGCACTCGTTATGAACAGTGGGTTTACAGACTCTGGCCATCCACTCGTTCACCCATCCCAAGAATAAGCCCTGATTTTAATATAAATCTTCCATTATAAATTCACTGTGTCCTCAGTCTGGCTCTTGTTTCCTGGCCTGTGGGACAGGGTTTTGTGGCATAAGGCCGCCTGAGCCGAGTCGGGAGTGAGCACCCAGTACGCACCAGAATTTGGCGTGGTGGGCGAATTGGTCTGGTTGTTCTGCACAGCTGCGGCTACTGCGTGTGCGGCGGTCACGGCTGTCTTTGCGGCATAGAGGTTGGCTTCTTCCTGAAACTTGCCGATATTCTTCTTGTACCTGATTCGTTTGTTGCCAAACCAGTTGGATACCTGCAAATTGCAAGGACACGAGTGAAGGGGAAGAGAGGTCAAAGGTGGGGGGGAAGGAGTCAAATTTCCAGGAATAACTGTCGGATACCAAGGGGATGCCTTGGGAGACACTCAATTCCTAGCGTGTAATTAATCGCCTCCTGTGGCTAATGCATCATGGTTCTAGGGGCTTGGTTTCTCTTTTCGCAAACTCTCGGAAAGATACCCCTTCTTGGGAGTTAGCTGCAGTAACGCTAAAAAGGATGGGAGCGCTGTTCACTGAAAGGATTCAGTGGGTATACACCAGTTAGTGTATGAACGATCAGTACCCCCAAAGTGGCTGAAAAAATGAAAGGCAACATTTGTTAAGCTAGGTAAATAATAAATACTTGTGAAGGAATGACTTATTCTTTTTGGCTCTGGAACGATTTTGGCAGTTGGACAGTAGAATCATGTTTGGTCTGCTGAAAAGAGTAACATCAGTTAATAATGGATGAAAAATCCCTTTGTCTCCAGTCTTAGAAGGCACTGTGTATCTGCCAAGATGGCTGCTCAGGCACCGCCACGAGAAGGTCACAACTTGAAAATTCAAGTAATTCCAATAAGGTCAAATGCAAATATGGGGGAGCGGCGCTGATTTCATCAGGTGGAATATACTTCTTTCTTTGGCAAACTACTTATGATGTCAGCCCGTGCAAGTGGAAGAGATTTCCAAAGACGAACTTGGCAACAGGAAGATTTCATCACATTTCACTGACAGCAAAACTTTGGCCCGAGACTCATTGCTCATAGGTACGTGACGTGTTCAGGCACCTGTAGCTGAGCTATGTAAAGAAACTAAAACCCACACAGCAGTTTATAAAAAGGTACCCACCTGCTATATAAAAGGCTCTGACCTCCCTTTTGTTAAAGTAACAGTTTAAAAATACTCTTCGTTAACTTCTTAATAATCTGTCAAAGGGGCATGTTGCTGTAGTATCAGGCTGGGTGGGTCACTGTTTTATTCTGAACAGCTATTCAGGGGCCCTGAGGAAAAATAAGGAGCGGCAAGAGTCCTCCAACCCAATTTACACCAGTGGGCATGCTTACTGACCGTCTCTGCCAAGTCTTTAATTGCTTTGGAAATAGAACTCTCATTCTTCAACCTGTGGCACTCATCCTTCCAGAAGAAGCCAGAGAACTCTGGCAAGGAAGCCACGGGAGGAAGACAACGCTGGCCTTGCTGCTGCCCACATGCTGTCACATACTGGGGAATCACTGCGTGCACATATACAAAGGCAGGCGCACTTACTGAGGACCCATGCGGCAACTGTGAGCATAGGTTCAGCAGACAGAAACAAGCCAAAACTCACCGGGAAGTAAATATGTGACAGATCGGGACTTCCTAGCTGTTTCTGTTCCACTATTATCCCTCCCATGCCTTAAGGACTATATGTATCACTTCCTTCCTTCAGAGCAAATAGTACTAGTTGTAACTGTCATTCAATGACTCTCTCCTATGTGCCAAGCATCACGCAGAGCCCTCTGAATACATTTTCTCATTCAGTCTTAATAATCTCAGGGCTAGGAGGCCAACTGAGGTGGCTACACAGGCATAACACATGCCCCAAATCCAATGGCCTTTTCTCTTTCCTTGTTTGCTCTTTCAGCAGTATCTGACACGCCAGGGTGTGTGTGTGTATGTGTGTGTGTGTGTGTGTGTGTGTGTCTTCCCTAAAACTCAGTTCTTGGCCCTCTTCTCTCTTCTCCTTGAGCTATCTTATCCATATTAATGATTTCAATCACTGTCTCTGTGTGATGACTCCCAGATTTCCATCTCTATCCCTAACTTCTATAAAGAATTTCAGTTCTTGATATTTTAAGGACATTTACATATAAAATGTTCTGCCACAGCCTCCAGCTCAAAAGGTCTAAAATGGAATTCATGTGTTTTCTTTTTTCTTCTCTGTTTTCTCTGTTTTCCTTCTCTGTTTTCCCTTTGTGTTCAGGGCATCTCCATCTCTTGAAATGTGGTACTTCCTACCTTACAAAGTCCCTGATTCCACCACTGGACGATTCTAATGAATATACAGTTCTGTATTCGGAACCAAGATCTGGTTCCCTCTTGCTTCCAATCACTGGCCTTAAATGGTCCAACACCCAGACGGTCACAATATTAAGGTTCTCAAACAGCCTTGAGCGACTGAACCCCACTAGGTCACCGGCCTTCTCTGCCCTCCCTTCTTTGAGCTCCAAGTGCTTGCAGCAGGAACACATGATCATTTCGTAGGATGTGGTGGGGGGAGGAAGAGCCAGGAGAGTGCACAGGTGAGAAGGCAGCAGAGGCCTGGGCCAGGTAGAGCAGTAGTTATCCAGAGGGCAGCTATCATGGGGGAGGAACTGGCAGAATTTGCCCACGGGCCAGCTGTAGAGGTCAAGGGGAGAGGAAGAAGCCAGAGATGATGTCAATGTGGGGCCCAGGCCTCCAGGAACATGGAGACAGATGTTGGGAAGGATTCCTGCACCAGAAGTCAGCCTCAGTGACTATTAGGACCCATTCCCATTATATGACTCTAAAAACAAAAGTTCTGACTCAAGATTGAAAAGCAGCATAAAGGGATCCGCTCTGATTATGCCGGTCAAAGGAAGTCCTCTTAGACCCTACCTCATGTTTCACAAGCACATTCTCAGCTCAGGAGGCAGACCTACAGAGCTGGTTTGCAAAAAGCTCCTTCAACATATAATATCACACTAGTTTATCTGAATAAGACTGGCAGGCCTTCGAAAGAGTTAAATATTGAATGTTATCTATCTATGGTGCAAAGGGAGATAGTCCTGGTTGAGAGGGAATTCGGCATTTCTTAAGTATAATTAATGAAAATTCCCCAACTCTGAATTTAGCAACAAAGGCCCATCTTAGAATTCTCCTCTTCTAAACAATTCTCTGCTGGATTCCGTACTTTGTAGTTAATATTACCTTGACAATCAGAGAAGCTATAATACATTAATGAAACCTAGCCTGGAAAATCAGATTACAGCTTTATTAACAGTTTCATAATTGAGGAATCTGGGTACCACTGAAGGTCTCATCTCTAGCTATGCAAGAATCCTGTGTTTATGCATACCCCTGGACCAATCAAACAACAGTCATCACTAATAAAGGTTTATTTAATTCTCACAGTAAAATTTTAATATCACCAGCAGCCTGGGGAAGCTTTAGCAAGTGGATTTGCTTGACATCAGATCGTTTCTATTCTGCTAGTCCCAATACTTCTTAATCTTTAATATCAAGGCAATTAAAATTAATGGCCACTCATCCGAAGCTACTGTGGGCAGTGTTTCCTTGACATCAATTGTTTGATGGGATTACCTAGAGGTTAAACTAACAAGCAAGGTTTAATTGGAAGCAATGAAAGAAGCAGTGATCATACGTTATGTTTAACCTGCATAACCACATCTAAATGAATATCTAAAAATGTTAAACTATTTCTCAAATTAAAATATGCACGTCACATTCTGATATCACAGATTTGGGTATTGCAGCAAGCAGCTATTAAGACCATACTGCTGCAACTAAGATCAGTTTAATTAATGCAGAAATCGACACCTAAGTTCAGGAATTTCTTTCACCTTTTAAAAACCAATGGATACAATTAGTTGCAAAAGAATCTCCACCCTCACCCTGTAAGAAGCACTAAAAGCTACAGATCACATGTGTCCTTTCTACACGGTGCTCACAGTGGAGCCAGGCTATACTCACGGGACGCTAAGTGGAGCCGGGCTTGCTCCGTCTCGGAACTGGAATGGTCTGTACGTTGGCCCCAGAATAGAAACACAGGCAGGAAACTGGTGGAGAGAAAGGGAATGCACTGTCCCGTACTTCTCTTTTGAGCCATGTATCAAGGATTCATGACTCTGCACTGTGCAGAGGGCGAAGGGCCAGGCAAGATTTTAAAATCAATTAAAAATGAGAATTAAAAAAAAGAGAGAGAGAATAAACATACAAGTACTTTCCTCCTTCTGTTCACGTTCATTGCTTTCAGCTCCCAGGCCATGAGTCTCTGGCAATTGGGGAAGTGAACAGTGAACATTCTGCAGGCTGCTGGTTTTCAGGAGCCCTTCTGCAAGGCCAAGACATGGCCAGAAAAGCTTCTGGTCTCGCCCATTTACTAGCCATGTGTTCGCCTAACTCCATCCAGCAGCAGACTGCCAATCGCTTTTAACAAGTCAAATGTTTTTATATGTGGAATCTAAAAAAAAGACAAACTCATAGAATAGTTGGGTATATTAATGATTTGGCCCATGGTAATTAGCTGAAGACTGTTAGTTAGCAATGGCTATCACCCATGTGTCGCCAGTGAAGGAACAAGAGATCCAGACTAGACAAATTGCCCAAAACCACACAGCAAAGTGTGACAGATCCAGATCCAGATATCAACACCATTTTTTCCCAATTGATTTTTCCCCATCAATTTTTTCCATATCAATTGAGATATTTACTGAGTATCTCTTATGGTCAATACTAGCCTACGTGTCATGAGGAAATAAAAGAATAAATAAACATGTACCTGTACCTGCCTAGAATTTGCAATCTGATTATAAAACAATGCTAGACACACAAAACAATTAGCAAAAACTGCAGGATGGTGATGATCAGACACCCAGGGTAACAGTACAGATTCTAAGTGCAGCAGGGATCTGAGGAAGAGAAGTCCCAGCAGGTCTGGGAAATCAGAGACTTCCGAGGTAAGGTAGAACCTGAACTGGACCTCAGCCTCAGTCCCACTCAAGAGCATTTTTACTGAGACTCCTATTTCAGAGGAGCAAAACTCTAGAAGCTCTGTTGACACAAACAAGCCAAAAATGCCAGCTGCTACCTCCCTCTTCGTACTAACTTAACTCTCTTTTCCCCTCTCAACCTCTAAACCCCTCTGTTGTGGTGAGACAGGAAGGAGCAACTGTTCTAAAGGAAAGGAGGAAAGGAGATCCAAGGAGTGTTTCTGGAAGATGTGACATCTGAGTGGAGGTCTAACAAGAAAGGAACATTCCCCCTGGGGAGAATGAAGGCACAGAGAGAGCAGGGGAAGGCATGGGTACCAGGATGGGCACCAGTTATGACATGTGAAGGACCAGCAGGCTCAGGCTAAGGAACAGGACAGGGGAGAGTGTTCTAGGCAAGGGAAAGCCTGAAGAGGCACCCTCACACCTCCCCTCTGCAAGGCTGCACTGAGTGGAGAAGAAGTGGAAGGAAGACAAAGGCAGAGTCTTCTAGGAAGTATACTGGGGGATGGGGTCAGGGGGGGCCACCTGAGGCCAGGTAAGGCAGCCTTCTCAGACAGGTGCCTGTCCTGTGTCAGTGGACTGCACACTTTTTACTGGAATAGTCCCTAAAGAAATTTTGAATAATCAGGTACCCACTCACACATATTTTGTCCTTTGCACATTTTTTAAGGTGGCATCTACTATTTTTCATTGTAAGTTTATAGTTATAAACAATGTTATTTCAGTATGTCATAAATGTTGACATTTTAAAATAAAACTGTAACACAATTCTTTAAAATGTATCCAACCGAATTTAAATAGCAAAGCAATTTGATACCCAGTATCCATTTTAAAAACACATAAACTTGCTTTTCTTTAACAGTCAAAAATTTTGCATCTCTTAGAAGTGTATTTCCATTACATTTTCCTCCCATATTATCCTAATGCAATATACTTTTATGCTTTACAAAAGAAAAACATGGAAATTGAAAATTTTACACTGTTTTTATTTCCTGTAATTATAAGCTCTCCATGTTTCATATATCTTTCTGGGTTAAGCTATCATTACAATTAGTCTAAAACTGATCAAAGCAATACAGACTTATTTTAATAAAAGTACCTACTTTGACCATCAAAAGTAACTTTTTAAAAAATCATTCATGTACTTCTTAATCAGAGGGGTGCAGGGTTATAAAGGGCTGATAGAAGGGGGTTTGGTCATCAAACTTTCACACAACCCTTTGGTGGCACCGGGGAGGGTCCCACCCTTTGGGGCAATGGGCCATCATATAAGGTGGGAGGATTCCTTTCACAAAGTGGAAAAATGGCAAGTGATAAAGCAGAGGAAGGAAAAAACCCACACGTTGCTTCCACAACAGCCGCTTTCTGAGGCTTGCGGATTTCAGGCAAGAGTATATACATACATGTGGAAAGCTGGCCGGGAAAACCTTATAACCGCGCCCTAGCAACCTCTGGAAAATCTTTGGCTACTTTGTGGACCATGTATACCCTAGTTTGAGACTGATGCCTTAAGTAAACAGGCTAACTCTGGTTACAGTTTAACTTCTTTGTGTGAGTACATGGTGGAAGTCCCCTCTCCGGCTGTGCCTAGGAAAGACCTCTGGCTATAAAAATGGGGCTCACTCAGGCAACTGTTGCTATGTGTCTCTATGACCTTTTGGAGCTCTACAAAGAACAAATTTGTCAGCTCCAGGAAATAAAAAACATTTTTTAAAGTTTATTTATTTATTTATTTATTTATTTATTCATTCATTCATTCATTCATTCATTTATTTAGAGGGAGGAGAGACAGCGCATGCACACGCATTGGGAAGGGGCAGAGACAGAGAGAGAGATAGAATCCCAAGCAGGCTCTGCTCTGTCAGCACAGAGTCTGATGCAGGGCTGGATCTCACCAACCATGATATCATGACTCGAGCCGAAATCAAGAGTCGGATACTTAACCGACTGAGCCACTCAGGTGTCCCGAAAGTCAAAAACATTCAGATTAAAGAAGTAAAGCTAGGTAGATAGATATGGTTTACTTATTATGTAGCATAACCATTCTGGAGAGTAAGCCATCACTATGCATATACCCTTTGCATCAGCATTACTAAGAAGTTATCTTGAGGAAATGTTTAGAGATACATGTGCAAAGTGATTCACGACAGTCTTGCTTATGCTAGTAAAAAATAGATTAATTTATAGCACATCTGTGTATTGGAATATGATCACTGATTAAAAATCATGTTAAGGAAGAATATTTAGTGACACAGGGAAATATTCACGATATATTATAAAGAGAAGGAAAGGGCATTTTTTTTTCGTTTCACACAGCATGAGATTTTTTGGGGGTAACGATATTCACAGATATACAGAGGTATGTGTGTGCACACACACACACATACACAGGAAAAAAGTACAAGGACCCACATACCAATCAATATGTGATTATCTTTTAGAGTGCATTTATAAGCGGGGCACCTGGGTGGCTCAGTCAGTTAAGCGTCCGACTTCGGCTCGGGTCATTATCTCGCGGTCCATGAGTTCAAGCCCCACGTCGGGCTCTGTGCTGACAGCTCAGAGCCTGGAGCCTGTTTCGGATTCTGTGTTTCCCTCTCTCTGACCCTCCCCTGTTCATGCTCTGTCTCTTTCTGTCTCAAAAATAAATAAACGTTAAAAAAATTTTTTTTAAATGTTTAGAGTGGATTTATAAGCAATTTCTATGTGTTTTTCTGTGTTTTTTCCAATATTATCCAAATTGATTTCAGATAAGCAGGTATTGGTTATTTTTTTTTTAGTTAGAAAAATGTATTTTACAATGAAAAAAGGGAACCAATCTGCTTCTTAAAAAGATCAGTTAGAAGTCACTTAACAATCACTAAGAGTGCACATACCGGGCCCTGTGTTGGCCCACACAACTACAGGAGGCAACAACAATTCCATTCCTGTGATCTATCTGGAGGACAAGCTTGGAGCTTGGCAGGTCCAAGGATTCTTGAAATAATTAAAATCAGACACTTTGTAAATTTCATGCCATTAAAATTTCCCAGACTGCTTTGAAAACTCCATGTTCAAATCATAAAGCTAAACCACCTACAAAGTCTCTATAGTCACTGCAAGCCAGTTTATTAATTAGCGTTAACTGTATCTTACATTTCACATCCTATCACTACACTTATCATTTTAATCACAATGTTAAATAAAAGAGAAAAATTATTACTTCAAGACTGAATCTGCAGGAAGCAGGAATGGAGAACTTTAGAGTTCATCTTTAGTTTTGCTTCCGTGCATCGAATACATTAGGGAAAGGATCGGCACTTGTTTGGAAAAGTAGCAGCTGACACTAAAACATCATTACTGAAATTAGGAAACTGAAAATTTATGAAGCACAAATCTTAGAAAAATTTGCCATTGTGTTTCCCCTGTTTACTTGTGATGCATACTTTATGTTCTGTGCCTAATTAAATGCAACAGATTATGAAATGTTGAAATGCCAAGTCTTGTATAATGGAACATGTAGCATATTTACATGGTAAACAATTTTACCTCTAATAAATAGTTTTTCCCTAATCAATATGTTTTCATCCCCGTTATGTGATTCAATGTGAAATGAGGGATGGAAGCCAGATAACTGTTCAATTTTTAAAGTGAATGGTGTTAATAAGCTAAATCTCATTCCACTCCTCTCCTTCCCAGGGGTGCACAGTCAAGTTTATGTAAGGGCAGAAAGGCTGGACACACTGTAGATAACCATATGTGTGCATTCCCTTGAGAACCCAGAGGGCAGCTGCAGCAAGGGCTTGACAGCCAGACAGACCTGTGTGTGCAGCCCAGCGTTGTGATTTCCTAGCCGTTGTTGGCTTTGTCGTGCCATCTAAGGTCCTCCTCTCCTAGTCTGCAAGATGGGATAACAATACCTACTCCTCAGCGGGATGCCGCGAAAATTAAATGAGAGAACGTGTTAAAATACACAGGATTATGCCCGGGATGTACCAGGCACCCAATAAATGTTATCTTTCCCTTTTCTTAAACAAGCAACAAGAGCAACAACAACAAAAGCTTCTGCTGGCTTTGCTTGCTTCCTGAGGTCACTGAGGTCAGGTCACCCTCTTCACATGAGCGTTGGATGCTGGGAGAGCGGGTCCAGACTCCCAGTGCTGGGGGAGGGAGGGTACTGGCAACAGGGAAGAGGCAGCAGCGAGAGAAGGGAAAAGGGGGTGTTCCCCTGGATAATGGAGCATAATCAACTTCCTACTAGAGGTGGGTAACACCCAGACCGAGGGCTGCAAGCTGCCGCACACCTCCGGGCGGCCATTGTGCACAAACAGTGGACAGTACAACCTCTGTCTCCTCGCCCCTCCTCCCTCCTGTCCCATCGTAACCACTTGCAAGACAAAGCACTGGACCTAGAATTTGTGGAAACCTGGTTTTGGATCCTACAGGCACCTCTGTTTATGACAGCAGCCATTAAGAAGGGCTCATTATTACATGCATTATCTCATTTAGCCCTCTCAAAGACCCAGTTTTACTGATTTAAAAACTGAGGTCAGAAAGTGTATGGAACTTGCCTGAGGTCACACAGTCTTTCTTGTTCTTTTTCCACTGTCTTATCTAATAAGATCGGTCTTTTCTTAGTGCTCTTCATGAATTGTTTATTCCATTTTACTTCTTTTCCATTGGCTAGGGCTACAAGAGTATATTCTACCTTGTCAGTGCAAAGTATTCTGGCTCCTTTATGGTTCAAATGTGGTTGAGCCCAAAAATCCAAACCATTTTTTTTTTCTTTTTAGAAAGTAAGTTCCAAATTCCTAACAACGGACTTGAAAACCGACTTTTGAAACACAACCTACTTCTGATGGGAGAAGTGAACAAATAGAAATTCAGTTTCCAGAGGATTTGAAATAATTTAAAACAGACTCACTTGTCAAGTACTGTATTTTTTTTTTTTATTTGAGGCTGTGAAAAATTTTTATTGCCATAATGTACTGACACCCTTACAGTTTGGCTTTGCCCTTTCTACTCTATGCATGGTAGACTGATAACTGCTCATGACATTCACAAAGAGGCTCATGTGCAAAAGTATATAAAACGTCAGCCTCGCGGCCACAGTACACAGAGAACAGATGACACCGTTCATCTCCCTAAAACATGTGCTGCAGGGTGGCTCTAAATTACCACGGAAGATGTTTCAGTTAAAGATTTTTTTTTCTTTAAAATTACTTCTCTCATTAAAAAAATAAAAATCAAAATGTGTTAGGTGTACAACTGAATAGATTCTATGGAAAGCCTGACAGATTTTGAAGCACTGACATCACGAGGGCGGAAGTCCCTCTTGCCAGCTGCACTTAAAGGTAGGGCCATCTACCAGGCAACACATCAGCATCCCAGATCAAAAGTCAAGAGCACTTCTTAAACAATAATGAACCAGACTTTTTGTCCGGGTAAGTCTCATGTAACAGAAAACATCAAAATTTATTTATTGAGTGTCCTATGTAAAGAAGCCCTACAGTTAAGTCTTTTATTTCATGGAAACCCTTATTTATTCATTTATTTGACTGCCACTCCCTACTAAATACACACCCTAGTTTCCCTTTCTTTCTAAAGATCTAGATTATTCATTGGATTTATTGAAAATGGTAATACCTATCCTCAAAAACCTTCCAACATACCTAATTAGTTCTCACTGACAATGAATCACACGCATTTTTAGAATAAAGAATACACCAAGGATAGGTCTAGTCAGAGACTAAGAATTTAGACACAACCCTACTCACCCTGGCTCCTCTTTGGCTGTCTCCTTTGTGGAGCCTATGAAAACCTAGGGGCTGGAGGCTGCTAGCACATTACTAGCTCGCCAAAGGCTGGACTTTCTTCTGGAACCTTGACAAGGCTTTGTATGCACCACATATCGAGTAGGAAAACTCTGGTTGAATGGGTGGCAAATTGGCATTTATTGAGCACTCGTGATATACCAAGCCCTGTACTAGGCATTCTACATATAGGATCTCACTTAGCCCTCAAACCTCTGAAGAGATTATTACCATCTTAAATTTACAGTTCAAACAACGGAGACTTCAGGTTAGATAATTTGCTCATGGTCACAGCACTACTTAATAGTGGGGGAGTGGAATATGAGTGGCTTTTCTGCACCTTTCTACACGGAATGTACAGTCGGTTGGGAGTTAGAATGCCAATTTCTCAAACACAGTGGACATGAAAGGACGGTACCACTTCTCAAATAGAACAGAAATAACGAAACTTAGCTTTGGTAAAGAATCTGGCGTACCTATAGGGCAATGGTCTAAATATCAAACTTTAGAAAGTCAAGAAGGAGAAAACAAAACAAAACAAAACAAAACTAGTCACACTACTTTAAAACTTCTCTCCCTTGATCTTTGATCCAGTCACCTGATAAGATCCCAGTGGGGGTGACCCAATTAGTTCTTTTACCCTCTTCTATTCAAGTCACAAGTCCAGGCTGTTGGCTGACTCTGCCAATAATTCTACCTTTTGGCTCATTACTGGCCAGATCATTCCACACACATAGCAAGAGTGCCTGGCAGACACTGTGTTCCCCCAAAGCAGTCCCTGACCATCACCTTTGACCTCCCAAATCCAGGCTTACCCTCACTGTCATTCGGTTCAGGACCGTATGTCCTCTTGTAATAACAACAGGTGTAACATTCATACAGGGCTTCTTAAGTGCCAAACACTATTCTAACCACACAATATATATTAACTCATTAAATCTGCGTAACAATCCAATGAGGCAAGTTCTATTATTTCCCCTATTTTATGTATATGAAAACTGAGGCACAAAGAATTTTGAAAGAAAGAAAAAAAAGAAAGGAAGGAAGGAAGGAAGGAAGGAAGGAAGGAAGGAAGGAAGGGAAGGAGGGAGGAAGATAGATTTTAGTTCAGGTCATGATCCCAGGGTAGTGGGATCGAGCCCTGTGTCAGGCTCCACTCTGATCATGAAGCCTGCTCAAAGATTCTTTCTCTCTCTCCCCCTCTGCTCCTCTTCCCTGCTAGCACATGCTTTCTTTTACTCTCTCTCTAAAATAAAGAAGACAGAAGGAAGGAAGGAAGGAAGGAAGGAAGGAAGGAAGGAAGGAAGGGAGAAAGGAAGGAAGGAAAGAAGGAAGGAAGGAAGGAAGGAAGGAAGGAAGGAAGGAAGGGAGAAAGGAAGGAAGGAAAGAAGGAAGGAAGGAAGGAAGGAAGGAAGGAAGGAAGGAAGGAAGGAAGGAAGAAAAAAGGTAGTACATACAGTTGGTTCAGAATGAATATCTGAAAAGAACATGTGTGTTAAGAAACATTACAAAGAATGTCTAAGGCACGTTAATTGCCTTTGGGGAGTAGGACTAAGAGTTTGAGGGAGAAGGGAGACTTTTGAAAGAAACAACTTTTGGGTTTGTTGAGCTCTACTTATGGTTTTTAAGAATTTTTATTAATTTCTGCACTTATCTTCACTATTTCCTTCCTTCCACTTTTTTGGTTTAATTTAGTGTCTTTTAATACCTTGAGATAGATCCTTAACTCACTGATTTTCAGCCTCCCCACTTTATATACATACATAAAACATACATACCTTATATATAATTAATATATATAATTATATATTATAAATAATATATACAAGTATACATTAAATAATATTATATATATAATACCTATGCTATATATATAAAACATATACCTAAAGCTATACATTTCCTTTTAAGCATGGGTTTAGCCATATCCCATGAATTTTGAAAGGAGTATTTTCATTATCATCCAGTTAAAATATTTTGCAATTTTCACTGTGGTCTCATTAGCCCATGAGAATATTAAGAAACATATTGCCTTAGTTTCAAACATGAGAATTTCTAGTTATATTTTTGTTATTGAGTTATAGTTTAATTCCACTGTACTCAGAAAACAAACTCTGTTTTCAATTATTTAAAATTTATTGAGAGGTGCTTGATGGCCCAGAATACATTAACTTTCAAAATGTTCTGCAAGAGCTTAAAAAGAACACGTATTCTGTAGTATTAGGTTGTTTGCTAATCACGGTGTTCAAATCTTCCGTATCTGTGCTACTCAAGGTGCGGGTCTAGAACCATCGGCATGAGCAGCATTTGGGAGCTGCAAATTATCAGGCCCCATTATAGACTTCAAATTAGAACTGCCAGGAATAAGGCCCAGGTATCTGTATTCCAACAAGCTCTCCAGATTGTAACAGAAAAATCTACAATGATTATGGATTTATCTACTTTTCTTTGAAATTTTTAAAGTTTTTGCTCTATGTTTTTTGAGTTTCTGCTATTTGGTACACACAAATACAGAACTTTTGGGTCAATATTATTTAGTGCCTCTCTTTATCCCTAGTAAAACTTTTTGCCTTAATGTGTTCTTTATCTGATATTAACAAAGAAACACCAATTTTCTTTTGGTTATAATGTTTACATGTTATATCTGTCCCCATACTGTTATTTTCATTCTATGTCCTTATGTTTTAGATGTGTCTCTTAAAGAATACATATAATTAGGTTTCATTTTTATGTCTTACCTGACAATATTTGCCTATTAGAGTACTCAGCTCATTTGAACTTAATGGAATTACTGGTATATTTGGGAATAAACCTATCATCTTACTAAGTGCTTCCTATTTGTCCCACTTAGGACACTTCCCCCCACCTCCCACCCTTCTTGCTTCTTTTAGATTGCTTCTTTTCTTTCTTCTTCCCTTTCTTTCTTTCTTAGAGAGAGAAAGAGAGAGAGAGAGAGAGAGGCAGAGGGGGAGGGGGAGACTCTTAATCAGGCTCTCTCTGGAGCATGGAGCCTGATGCTCAATTTCACAACATGAGATCATGACCTGAGATGAAGTCAAGAGTTGGACACTTAACCAACTGAGCCACCCAGGCACCCCTAGATTACTTGTTTTAAAAAATTATTCCATGTTTCCTTCTTTATAAGTTTGGAAGTTATATATTCTTCAAGTATTCTTTAAGTGAGTATCCTAGAGATTACACATTCATGACTATCAAAGTCTAACTGATACTTTTACAGTAAGTGGTACCTTTATTACCTTTTACGCAAGAGTATTAGAACACTTATCCTCCTCTCATTAAATTATGAGGCATTACTGTTGTATATTTTAATTCCATGCATATTATAAGCTAAAAGGACATTATTATAATTATTTTAAACAATCAATATTCATTTAGATTCACACACACATTTTTACCCTTTGCTTTTCTGCTACTTCCTGCATCTCCCACCCACTATCTGGTATCTTTTTTACTTCTTCATGAAGAGTATTTTTTGTACTTCCTTTTGTGAGAAAATGGTACAGATTCTCTCAAAAAAATTTTTTTTTTACTGAAAACCTCTTTATTTCAACTCCATGATCAAAGGACACTTTTGGCAGATACAGAATTCTAGACTGACATTTAATTTAGTTTATCTAAAGGTATCATTCCACTGTATTACAGCTCTATTCTTTTAGCTAAAAAATTAGTTGTTAGTCCAATTGCTCCTTCTGTGAAGGCAATCTTATTCTTCCCTCTGGCTGCTTTTGTTTTGATTGTGTTAAGTGTGGATTCCTATTAATTCACTCTGTTTGGGAACTATAGTTTTTCAGAATCTAGGGTTTGGAATCTTCCATCAGTGTTGGAAAGTTATCAGCCTTTACTTTTTAAATATTGCTTCTGACCCACTCTTATATTTGCTTCTGGGGCACCAATTACGTTTATGTTAGACTTCTTACTGTATCTTACTTTCTCCCCCTCTGATTTTCTATCCTATGGTCTCTCCAGTCTTTAGTATGGTTATTTTCTCATGACACATCTTCCCATTCACTAATTCTCCCTTCAACTATGTCTAATCTGTGTTTAAATCCATATACTGAATTCTTAATTTTGGTTACTGTATTTTTGGATCTAAAATTTCCATTTGAACTTTTTTATGGTTTCCAGTTCTCTGACAACATTCTCTATTTGCCTTTTATTTCCTTACATATATTAGGCATAGTTATTTCACAGCCCATACTGGATTCTTTTCTACATTTCTATGGGTCTGTTTCTGTTGTCTGTTGGTTATAGTACATGATGCCATGTCTTCTTGTATGTCTGTTTTTCTGATTGTGTGCCCAATGGTGTATTTGCTTTGTTTACAGAAACAGGTTGAAGCCTAGAATGATGGTATCTTTCTCTACAAAAAAATTATATTTGCTTTATCCAGGCACCCACAAGTACTAGCAATCCAATCTCAAGGACCAAGGTATTTTGAAGAATTACAGTCTCTGTGAGTGTCTATGTACTTCCCAATGCACCCTTGCTAGAGTGCAGCCCTAGCAATCAAGGGAAATAAGGTAGCCTCCCCTGATAGGTCCTAGCCACCTGGATACCAGTTCCCTACAAAGTTGTCAAAAGTACTGCTTAACCCCTCAGCCTCTTACTCTCTCAGAACTGACATTGACCCAAGGAAAAGTCATTTCCCCTGGCCTTATTTTCTTTTTATTTACAAGTTCCCTGGACAACATCATCCATTCCCAGGGCCTCAACTATGAACTTCAGTGGATGACTCCCAAGCTACATCTTTAACCTTGACCTTTCTCATAGATTATACTTCCAAACTGAACATTTCCCAACTGAGATACTGATGGCAATGCAAACCTGGCACAAACCTTTAATCTCCCCTCCATCAAACAAGCATTTCCTCATGTGTTTCCTGTATCAGATAATAATATCACATCTTCAATTAATTAGGCTAAAAACCTCAGCTATCTTCTAATACTCTTTCCTCCTCACATTCATATCCAACTGTTTACATAATCTCCAAAACAGAAGTTCTACCTCCAAAATGCTTTACAAATCCCTCCCTGTTTTCTACTTTCAGTGGCCTTATTTGAATCCTTACCACCTCCTTCCTGGAGTATACCAACAATCTCCTATATAGTCACTCTCATTCTAGTAGGGTTTCCTACCAGTACTTGCAGGTGCCTGGACAAAGCAAATATAATTTTTTTGTAGAGAAAGATACCATCATTCTAGGCTTCAAGCTGTTTCTGTAAACAAAGCAAATATACCACTGGGCACACAATTAGAGAAAAACAGACATACAAGAAGACATGGCAACATGTACTAGAATATAGTGTTGAATGAGACTTCAGTCCAGTCAACATGAAATTCACCATCAGGGGAAAAGCATTAAACAATTCATTACTTACTGCTCAGTGTGGCATCACATATACTAAAACTGGAACAATTTGTGATCTGGGGATCACAAAATTTGTGACTGGCTGGCTCAGTCAGTGAAGCATGTGACTCTTGAACTCAAGGTCATGAGTTTGAGCCCCACATTGGGTGTAGAGTTTATTTTGAAGACAAAACAAAATAATTCATTATGTAATTATAATTGTGATAAGTGCCATCAAGGAAAAGTGTAAGAAGCTATGAGAATATACAATGGAGGATATGAACTGTGGATACATGGAAAGCTTTCTTAAAGAACTGACATTTGAAGTGAGCTTTCAAATTAATAAGACTGGTAATTAATAAGATGTTTATGCATTTTTGTAGGGAAGACAGGGTTATTAGGCCATTCCAGATAGCACAAACGGCATAATAATAATTATTATTATATCTTCTCCTTACTCTATGATAGGCACTCTGATAGGTGCTTTACCTATATTATCTCACTGAAACTCCTATAACCTGCTGAAGTACATGCTGTTTTAATCCAAAATATACCGATGAGGAAATGAGGCACAGTGAGGTTGAATGACTTGCCCAAAGGTCACAGAACTAATAAGTTGGGGAACCTTCCTAATCCTCTTAGTAGAAAGTAAACTCATCCTTCTACCATATTCCAAAATGGCACCCATATGCCCCTGTGCACTCCCCCAGGTAACTTTTGTATCCTGGCATTAACATGTTTGTCTGTCTCCCCCAAGAAATCTGACATTTCTGAGGGAGAAGACCTCTAATTCACCTTTGTTTGCCATAGTGCCAAGCACAATGCCTATAATAGGCACTCAGGACCTGTTGAGTGCATTTGGAAAATAGCTAGAAAATCCAGACAAATCCTTTTAGCTGGATCAAATTAACTTCTTTACATTGTTTGTAGTTTCTACTCTCAAAATCCGTATTCATTTTAGAAAAGTAATATGCTTCCTACATGGCTGAGAGGAGTCAGGAAAGGAGAAGAGAAGCCAAAACACAAGGACAAAGGAAGCCCAAGGGCATCTCTGGAGAGTGCCAGATATCCTGGGTGGGAATATCACAGAGTCAGCATAAGTGAGAAGCCAGCAGGCTTGAACCTGGAGCCTGTTCTGATCTGGTGCCTTTGTTCTTTGGGCTACACTGTGGATCTTCTGTTCACTCCTCCCTCTGTACACTCTGCACTGTTCTGGGCCCCAAGAGGCTGACCTACATACCCTCAGGTTTCTGGTCAAAGCAAGTCACTGGTGGGAGATGCGAAAAGGGGAGGAAAGTAACGTCAGAGCAATTGCTGCCCTGACTCCCTCCATGTAAAAACGGCTTTACTTAAGGTTTTAGTTACTATCTTTGCAAATACAGCTTCTATGTCTCTGGTGGGTTCTTATAATCCTTCTTTTATCTCTCCAGGGCGAGGGTAGTAACAGAACCAACCATTACTAGCATTACCTTTTGTGGTTTCCCTACACTCTGCCCACACTTCTGTGAATAGTCGCTTTTCAACTCTCCTCGAATTACTCTAATTTGAGTGTGCCATCTGTTTTCTGCTGGGACCCTGACTGATATATTGGCCTACTGGTCTGACAAGCCTCAGAGAAGCAAGGCAATGGAAAGGTGAGATGCAATGATGAGGGACAGGCATGAGGAGAGACTGCCAGGAATACTCAAAGGGAAGAAATAGGCAAAAGAAGGTGAAGGGGATGAAAACTGGATTCTGAAATATGGCTTCTTCTAGGTATAGGAAAACTCGAAAACCACTACATCTAAGCTGGAAATAGTCTCTATTCTTAGTTTGGGCATTATATCAAACTCGTAGGAAGAGATTTCCTCAAAAAAAGTCAGTTCAAAATAAATATAATACCTGCCATCGCTGGAGCAAACTTTAGGTACCACGCTAATCACGGTACTGATTGTTAGCAGAGAAGAAAACAACAACAAATCAGAGGCTTCTGTTTTCTTTAAATCTTGCAGATATATGCTTTATCTGTACTCAGTGTTACAGCATCCTCAAAGCTCCCATCTCTTTACAACCTGCTCCTTTGTTCTTTGCACACTGTCTAATGACGTCTATCTCCACTAGGACACACAAGCAGAACCTTTTATAGAACAGAGGGTCTGTAGCCTTCTTTTAAGACAGAGTGAAAGAACCACTTTAACAAAATAGCTGCCTCTTTCCTTCACCTTGTCTCTAGTTCGCCAATCCAGTCCTGCCTTCTGTCTACTTGCCAAAGCAACCGAACAGGCCTTTATAGATAGCTGAAAAAGATACTGTAATCTGATAGTCATCTTTTTTTTCCCCTGCTCTAATTATTATTTTAGCGGGCTTCTTCTTATTTTAATAGATTTTTTTTAATAAGGAAATCTTACTTACAAATTTTAATTAGCTTACTGAATATTCACTGCTTTGGAATAAGTCGTTTAATGAGTAAGGAGACCTCAGGCTACTAACTAGCCTGGAGTGTCTAAAGTAGCTTAGGGGGAAATGACGCAGCCCGAGTGATAAAAGCCAAGGCCTGTGCCTCACAAACCAGGATTCTGCAGCTGGGGCCTCAGAGATAGAGGAATCACACTGCCTCTTGCAGGAAAAAAAGGTAAAAATCCAGTTTCTTGTTTTTTATTAAAAACCTCTGAGTAAGAACCTCCAGCTCTCCCACTCATAAAGTCTTGTGACTCTTTGTCAAATCACTTAACCTCTCTGAACATCAGTCTCCTCATCTGTAAGGGTTAGATAATAATTTTTTCCACACTAGACTGTTGTAAAAGTGGGTCCTGTGCACCACTTTAAAAGCTCTAAAATACGTGAGTTGAATGAATGAATGAATGAATCTTAATGTTGCCAATTAACCTCTCTACTATTTCAGGTACTCATCTGTTAAAAAAAAAAAAAAATCAATCCTTTCTTTACAGTACATTTCAATTACAGTAGCAATGAAGAAGAAGTGAACATTTTTCATTCTAAAAACACCTAGCAGAGAAAGTAGGGCCAGAGTTATTTAAACTCAAAATTGGAGTCAGGAGAACAATGGAGTTTTTTGTGACTTGCTAATTTGAATAATCAATGCAAGTTAGCACTATTTCAAAAAGTAAAAGCATATTAATATCTGCTTCACTAATTAAGTATATGTGACAATTTAAGTATGATTCTCAATGCTTATGACATTTGAAATCATTCCTTCTTTTGTGAATTTTCAGGGTGTTATGTAAAAAAAGGGGGGGGGGGGAATCTCCAGCTTACTTAACCAAACCAAGCCTTAAGAAATCAGAGAGGGGTAGAGGGGTGCCTGGGTGGCTCAGTCGGTTAAGCATCAGACTCTTGGTTTTGGCTCAGGTCATGATCTCATGGTTCGTGGGTTTGAGCCGCACATCGGGCTCAATGCTGACAGAGCAGGGTCTTCTTGGGATTCATTCTCTCTCTGCTCCTCTCCTGTTCTCCCTGTTTCCCTCAGAATAAATAAATACAATTTTTAAAAAAAGACATCAGAATTTCAAATTCTGAGCTCAACCTGCAATTCTACATTAAGGATATTTATATTTACAATATATCACCAGAAATTAATGTGAGACTAACATAAACTAAATTTTTCACTTACCAGTGCCTATTTATACATTATAGTATAGAATGAACTTAAAAAGCTGTAAGATATATTAACTTTATATGTCCAAAACCAAACTCCTGATCTGCCCTTCCACCAAAAAATCTGTTCCTCCTAAATCCTTCCCCATCACACTTAAAGGAAAACTGCACCTTTCTGCTGCTCAAGCCAAAAATGTTTGAGACCTCCTTGACTCTTTCTCTGACATCCTACATTTCATCTATCAGTAAACCCTCTTGGCTGTACCTTCACAATTATCTGGGATCCAGCCACTTTTCATCACCTTTACTACAAGCATCCTGATCCAAGCCACCGTCATCTTCTCCCTGGATTATTGCGATGACACCCTAACTGGTGACTGCTTGTCCTTGCCTCCTTCACTCTATTATCAATACAGCTGCCATGGTGATCCTGTTAAAACTTAAGTCAGATCATGTCACTCCCCAGCTTTCCACTTCACTCAGAGGAAAAGTCCTCCGTTACCATGGTGTCTAAGGCCCCCACACCATTTGGATCTCACAATCTCTCTGACTTGTCTCTGACGCCTCCTCCCACTTGTTCAGGCAATTTTCCCCTCAGGCCCTTTGCACCTACTGTTCCCTCTGCCTGGAATGTTCTTTGCCTATTAGCCACATGGGTTGTTCATTCTCTCCTTCAATCTTTACCAAAAGATACTCTCTCAGGAGGGGTTTTCTTTACCACCTTATTAAAAATTGCACACTTCACTCCCTGTTCTCTTTCCCTCCTTTATTTGTCTTATCCATACCACCTATCACTGTATTCTAATTTATCATCTCATTTACTTATGTTATCTGTTTGTATTCTCCCAGGAAAATGTAAGCTCAATGAAGGCAGGTTTGCTGTTGATGTGAAAGTAAACTTTTTAGTCAAGTGAAATATATATAAACCAACACAAGGTGTATATATACATCATAAGTAGAGAGCTTGATGCATTTTCAAAAAGTGAAGACACCCATGAAAACATTGTTTAGATACAGAAACATCTCCCTTCCCAATCACTGTTCTCCTAAGGGTAACCACATTTATCCTGACTTTATTTTTTATTTTTTAGAAAGAGAGAGAGAGAGAGAGAGAGAGTACGAGCCAGGGAGAGGGGCAGTAGGAGAGAGTCCCAAGCAGGCTACATGCTCAGTACAAAGCCTGACATGGGGCTCGATCCCATGACCCTGGGATCATGACCCGAGCTGAAATCAAGAGTCGGACGCTCAACCAACTGAGCCACCCAGATGCCCCTATCCTGAATTAACACTAAGATCAAGTTTGTTTTTGAACTTTTTTTAAAAGTAGCCTCCATGCCCAACGTGGGGCTTGAACTTATGACCCTGAGATCAAGAGTTACATGCTATACCAAATCAGCCAGTCACGTGCCTGTTTTTGAACGTTTTAATAAATGGAATCATATACCAAGTGCCTGACTTCTTTCACTTAGCATTATATAGGTATACATAGTCAAGTTCATACATTCTCACTGCTATAAAATATTCTAAATATACAAAAGTATGCCACATTTATTTACCCATTTTCCTACTGATGGACATTTCCATTGTTTCTAGTTTGGCTAATGGGAATACTGTTGCTAAGAATATTCTTTTACATATCTTTGGTGAACATATGTACGTACTTCTGTCAGGTAGGGCAGGCAGTTTTGCCTGTTAAGTTCACAGACATCTCTTCCATTCCCAGTATAGTATCTGGTACATAATAGGTATTCCAATTGATTTCTTTGTTAGCAAATGAATGGAAATACTTTTAAATATTCTGTTATTTGGATAAAATAATTCACATAAAACTTCCTTCATCTATCTATCTATCTATATATACATATATAGATAGATACATACATATAATATATATACATATCTATATATGTGTATATATAGATAGATAGATACATACATACAATATATATACATATCTATATATGTATATATATATGTACATATCTATATATGTATACATAGACATATCTATATATGTATACATATACATATATACATATATACATATGTATATAGACATGTACATACATATCTATATATGTATATATATGTACATATCTATATATGTATATATATTATATGTATCTATCTATCTATCTATCTATCTATATATGTTTATAAAGCATAAAAATTATAATCATTTAAAATTTTTATCTTTGAAGTATAGTTGGCATAAAACATTATATTAGTTTCAGGTATACAACACAATGATTCAACAATTCTATACATTACTCAACACTCACCACCCTACATTATTACAAAATTATTCACTCTCTTCTTTTTGCTGAACTTTTCACCTCTGTGACTTCTTATTTTATTACTGGAGGTATGTACACCTTTTAATCCTTTTCACCTATTTTTCCCATCCCCCATCTTCCTCTTTTCTGGCAACCACCAGTTTGTTCTCTGTGCTTAGAAGTTGTTTCCGGCACAAAAAACCATAAAATACCTAGGAATAAATCTAACCAAAGAGGTGAAAAATCTATATGCTGAAAACTATAGAAAGCTTATGAAAGAAACTGAAGACACAAAAGAATGGAAAAAGATTCCCTGCTCCTGGATAGGAAGAACAAATATTGTTAAAATGTCAATGCTACCCAAAGCAATCCACATATTCAATGCAATCCCTATCAAAGTAACACCAGCATTCTTCACAGAGTTAGAACAAATAATCCTAAAATTTGTATGGAACCAGAAATGACCCCAAATAGCCAAAGTGATCTTGAAAAAGAAAATCAAAGCAGGAGGCATTACAATCCCAGACTTCAAGCTATACTACAAAGCTGTAATCATCAAGACAGTATGGTACTGCCACAAGAACACACACTCAGATCAATGGAACAGAATAGAGAACCCAGAAATGGACCCACAAACGTATGGGCAACTAATCTTTGACAAAGCAGGAAAGAAGATCCGATGGAATAAAGACACTCTCTTCAGCAAGTGGTGCTGGGAAAACTGGACAGCGACATGCAGAAGAATAAACCTGGACCACTTTCTTACACCATACACAAAAATAAACTCAAAATGGATGAAAGACCTCAATGTAAGACAGGAAGCCATCAAAATCCTTGAGGAGAAAGCAGGCAAAAACCTCTTTGATCTTGGCTGCAGCAACTTCTTGCTCACCATGTCTCCAGAGGCAAGGGAAACAAAAGCAAAAATGAACTCCTGGGACCTCATCAAAATAAAAAGCTTCTGCACAGCCAACGAAACAATCAGCAAAACTAAAAGGCAACCGACAGAATGGGAGAAGATATTTGCAAACGACATATCAGATAAAGGGTTAGTATCCAAAATCTATAAAGAACTTATCAAACTCAACACCCAAAAAACAAATAATTCAGTGAAAAAATGGGCAAAAGACATGAATAGACACTTCTCCAAAGAAGACATCCAGATGGCCAACTGACACATGAAAAAATGCTCAACATCACTTGTCATCAGGGAAATAGAAATCAAAACCACAATGAAATACCATCTTACACCTGTCAGAATGGCTAACATTAACAAGTCAGGCAACAACAGATGTTGGCGAGGGTGCGGAGAAAGAGGATCTCTTTTACATTGTTGGTGGGAACGCAAGCTGGTGCAGCCACTCTGGAAAACAGTATGGAGGTTCCTCAAAAAACTAAAAATAGAACTACCCTATGACCCAGCAATTGCACTACTAGGCATTTATCCACGGGATACAGGTGTGCTGTTTCTAAGGGACACATGCACCCCCATGTTTATAGCAGCACTATCGACAATAGCCAAAGGATGGAAAGAGCCCAATGTCCATCAATGGATGAATGGATAAAGAAGATGTGGTTTATATATACAATGGAGTATTACTTGGCAATCAAAAAGAATGAAATCTTGCCATTTGCAACTATATGGATGGAACTGGAGGGTATTATGCTAAGTGAAATTAGTCAGAGAAAGACAAAAATCATATGATTTCACTCATATGAGGACTTTAAGAGACAAAACAGTTGAACATAAGGGAAGGGAAACAAAAATAATATAAAAACAGGGAGGGGGACAAAACAGAAGAGACTCATAAATATGGAGAACAAACTGAGGGTTACTGAAGGGGTTGTGGGAGGGGGGATGGGCGAAATGGGTAAGGGGCATTAAGGAATCTACTCCTGAAATCATTGTTGCACTATATGCTAACTAATTTGGATGTAAATTTTAAAAAATAAAAAATTAAATTAAAACAAAAAAGAAATTGTTTTTTTTTTTACTTTTTCATTTGTTTTATTTTTTAGATTCCAAGATGTACACATTAAATGTGCATAGATTTTTTTTGTATGCTAATAATACTTCAACAAAAACATTAAAAAAATTTTAAAGCATAAAAATTAATTCCTGTAAATCTTCCACTCAACTTAAATAAACATACAACAATACCACTAAAACTCTGAATATTCTTTTCTAATCCTATTCCACTTAACTGAGGTTTTTTTTTTTTTTATCATTCCCTTTACTTTCTGTATATTTAATCATATATGTATGTACTCTAAACAATATGCTGTTTGCTTGGTTTTGAACTTTATATATATATACTCTGCAATGTGCCTTTTTCACTCACTATTATGTTTCTAAGATGCACTCACATTGGATATATGTCATTGTACATTATTCTTTTTCACTGCTATATAGTAATCTGTTGTGGGATTATACCACAATAGATTTATCCATTTCCCCACTCAATGGACACTTGTCTTATTTCAAGTTTTTTGCCATTTCAAACAATGTTATTACAAACGCTCTTACATATTCGCAACTACGAGGATGGAACTAGAGGGTATTATGCTAAGTGAAATTAGTCAGAGAAAGACAAGTATCATATGACTTCATTCATATGAGGGCTTTAAGATACAAAGCAGATGAACATAAGAGAAGGGAAGCAAAAATAATATAAAAACATGGAGGGGGACAAAAACATAAGAGACTCTTAAATATGGAGAACAAACTGAGGGTTACTGGAGGGGTTGTGGGAGGGAAGATGGGCTAAATGGGTAAGAGGCATTAAGGAATCTACTCCTGAAATCACTGTTGCACTATATGCTAACTAACTTGGATGCAAATTAAAAAAATAAATTAAAAAAAAAAAGGAAAGGGTAAAAAAAAAAACAACCCAAAAAACAAATGCTCTTACATATGCTTCCTGATATACATACACAAGAAGTTTTCAAGAACAATTTCACTAAGAGGTGAAATTAAGTATTGATTGAATGGTATATGTATATTTAAATTTATAAGATAATGCCATAAGGTTTTCAAGGTGGCTATACCAATTTACATTCCTACTAAGAATATTTAAGAGTATCTGCTATTATATATTTTTGTCAACAATATCCAGACTTGGTATGGTCAAATTTAGGATTTTTTGCCCCAATCCAGGAAATGTAAAATGTTATTTCATTGAAGGTTTTAAATCACATTTTCCTGATTACAAAAAAGGATCTTCTCATATAATGGACTATTTATATTCTTTCTGTGAAGTCCTTGTTTTTGTCTATTTTTCAAATATGTTCTTTGTCTTTTTCTTATTAATTTATAGGAATTCCTTATGTATTTTAGATTTTAATCTGACTTATACACTTACAAATATCTTCTTGTAGTCTGTGGGCTGTCTTCACATTTTATTTATTTATTTTCTTTCGTTATTTTTTAAATGTTTATTTATTTTTGAGAGAGAGAGACAGAGTTTGAGCAGAGGAGAGGCAGAGAGGGAGACACAAATCTGAAGCAGGCTCCAGGCTCCGAGCTGTCAGCACAGAGTCCAAAGCGAGGCTCAAACTCACGAACTGTGAGATTATGACCTGAGCCAAAGTCGGACACTTAACTGACTGAGCCACCCAGGTGCCCCTGTCTTCACATTTTAAAAAACATTTTATTTGAAATAATTTCAAGCCTGCAAAAAAGGCCACAAAAACAAAAATAGTATAAAGAACATCTGTGTATGCCTTTTAGTCATATTCACCTGTTATTAAACATTTTGCCCCATTTGTTTTATCATTTGTGTTCACTCACGCATGTGCACTTTGTGTTTATACACGTTTATGTGTGTTTATATATGTGTGTGTATAAACACGTTTATACACGTGTTTATACACGTTTATGTGTGTTTATATATGTGTGTGTATAAACACACATACACATTTTTTCCTGAACTATTTGAAGGTAAATTATATATATCATGGCTCTTTCTCCCTATGTAAGTAAGTCAGTGTATTCCCTAAGACTAGAGATACTCGCTTATACAACAATAGAACAATTACATTTTGTAATTTACTGTAATATTTTTAACCCAATAACATTCTCTATGGCATTTCCTCCCCTTCAGTACAAGATCCAGTCTAGGGTCAGGAATTGCATTTACCTGTCATGTCTCTATCCTCTCTTAGTGTGAACCATTTCCATGGGCTTTCTTTGACATTTTTAAAGAATACTACTCCCACCCCCTTTTTTCCCTAACAGAACACTCTTCATTTTGTTTGTCTGATGTTTTCTAGTGATTAGATTCAGACTACATTCTTGGATGAAATACTATACACAATGTCCACTGTCTCTCTTTGGTGATGTTGATTCTAATCACCTGATCTGGGTTTTGTTCCATTTCTCCAGTCTATAATTGCTTTTTTTTTTTTTTTTTTTTTTTGAAACCCTTACAACTAATAAAGGGCCTATGGAGAGACACTTTAAGACCATTTTCTTCATCAAAATTTCCCCCCCAGATTTAATATCTATTGATGATTCCTGCCTGATCCAGTCTTTACTAAAATGGTTGTATCATGTTGATGTTTCACAGTCTTTGATAAACATTTTACCACAAAACTTACCAATCTTTTCCTTTGTTGCTTAAACATTTTATGTCCTTTATTTTTATTTTTTTTTAACGTTTATTTATTATCGAGAGACAGAGAGACACAGAGCGTGAGCAGGGGAGGGGTAGAGAGAGGGGGAAGCACAGAATCCGAAGCAGGCTCCATGCTCTGAGCTGTCAGCACAGAGCCCGACGCGGGGCCCGAACTCACAAACTGCAAGATCATGACCTGAGCCGAAGTCGGTCGCTCAACCAACTGAGCCACCCAGGCGCCCCTTTTATGTCCTTTTTAAGAATTTTTTTACTATCCTCAAAGTCCTAAAGATATATCCTTACATTTTCTTCTGAAAGTTCCTTATTCTTTCTTTTTAAAATTTTTTAAACATTTTTATTTATTTTTGAGAGACACAGCATGAGCCAGGGAGGGGCAGAGAGAGAGGGAGACACAGAATCCGAAGCAGGCTCCAGGCTCTGAGCTGTCAGCACAGGGCCCGATGCAGGGCTTGAACCCACAAACTGTGAGATCATGACCTGAGCAGAAGTCGGATGCTCAACAGACTGAGCCACCCAGGTGCTCCTTATTTTTAATTATTCCTGATTCTTAATTATTATTTTAAGCAATATTTAAGTAATCCAGAATAAATCAGTTTCATATATTAAGCAGTATTTTAAGTAATCCAGAATAAATCAGTTTCATATACTCTATGAAAGTCAGGCAAAAATAGTGTTGTTATAGTTGCCTGTTTTCAGTGGGTTTCAATTTTTTTAAGTTAGTTTTGTGTGTGAACAATTTCTGGATTCTAAATTTAATCATATTTTAGCATGGGGCGCCTGGGTGGCTCAGTCGGTTGAGCGTCGGACTTCAGCTCAGGTCATGATCTCAAGGTTTGTGAGTTCAAGCCCCACGTCGGGCTCTGTGCTGACAGCTCGGAGCCTGAAGCCTGCTTCGGATTCTGTGTCTCCCTCTCTTTGCCCCTCCCCTGCTTGCGCTCTGTCTCTCTCTCAAAAATAAATAAAGATTAAAAAATTTCTTTTAAATTATATTTTAGTATGATGTGTATTTTAAACAATGTTTGGTCTCTTTAGAAAGTGGTTAACCTCTCAGGTCTGGAATATTCTCTGCTTTTGTTTCTAAACAACTTAAACAGGGCACTCATAAGGCTAGTAACTGACATCTAATACTTAAAATGATAACATCATTGTTCCTACTTCAGAGATGTGTAGGTGGCGACTTGTTGAGGGGAAATTAACTTCTTTAGGTAGGAAAAAGGTAAATGGGGGGGGGGGGGGGATTGTCACAATTTAATGCTTACACTGATCCCTGAAATTCTGCATCTGAAAGGCCGAACTAGGAGAAAAACAGAAAAAGCAGCCAGTCTGCTTTGTAGACAGACCAATCTTAAGTCTCTGTTATTTCCATGTCTCAAGCAATTACTAAAAAATTTCCAAAACCTAGCTGTTCTTCTATCAGAAAACAAGTGAAATGAATATAGTAGAAATTAAAAAGTTAGTAATGTGCTCCTAGCCTATGTTAGAAGTAGAGCAAAACCTCCCCAGTTCGGAGCAGAGTCAGAAGGAATCTTTTCTCTCGCTTAATACACAGCGTGTATTAAGCGACTGTATTAAGCAGGTCCTACGCGACACAGAAAATGCTAGCATTACACTAATGAAAAGCCAGGATTGTATCAGCTTTCAAAAAATGTATATAATCTGTGTTACTGTCCAGTGCTAACTATGGTAGAGAGGGAAACAAGAAAAAAAGAAGCAGAAGCATGAAAACACCTTAACTGAAATTGGACCTACAGACATCTGCATTCTAGAGTCAGAAAGCTGCTGTGAGAGGCGGAAAACCAGACTTGGCGTCGTCCACTGGTGTTTAGCATGAGTCTGATCCTCTCACTAATGTTCAGGGAAAATGCACACACCAGAAAAACACCCGCTTAATTTCATCTTCTCTGTCTGACCCAGCATATTATACTGTTCCTTAATAGTTCAAGTGGCAGTGAGTACTACACAACCCAGACAGGAATGTTTTAGAGATGTCCTCATAAGTTGGTAACTCAAATCAATTATAGGCCATTTCAAACTCAGCAAGACGAATCAGGACAAACACTATTCCGTAAGAGAATGACAATAACTCTTAAATGATAGCTTAATTATGAATCTATGATTGTTCTAGAGGTTCTGTGAAAAGTAATGCCAAAACAGAAGCTGGAAATCATCTCAAGCCCAGACTTTAATCCCTTAAATAACAATGACTTAAAATACTGATATAAAACTTTCACTGGAATCTGAAGGGGATCTCTAATATCTTGGACTTCAGATGTACAGCAGGAATATTAACTTAGAAACTACCTTAAAATGCTTGTGTCCTAGAAACACCAAAATTTCTGCCAAGGGTCAGCTTTTCCTTAAGTTCCATTGCAACAGCTGGTTGGTAATTACTACATTTCCGTGCTATAAAGAAATGCTATTCTGATGTCTGTGTATAAACAACAGTATGAGTACTAAAATAAAATTATATTTTAGAGTTAATGCCAGTAAAACATACTTATTTGTTTAAGGAGGTACAGTTGTTTATTTATTTGTCTCCAGTCCTCAATCAAATACCAGTCTATCTGCCTCAAACTAAATGTATTTTTGTTAGATGATGACAGCTAATTTCAGGGCCACAATTTATTACAAATAAACATTAAAAACAAAACAAAGACAGGTATAAACCTAATTCTTCTGTTTAATGAATAACAAGGAAGCAAAGAAATCCTTGGGAACCAAATATCATAGCAGGGTCACCAAGAAAAGACTTAGCGAATTCCTCAAAGCTTTCACCAAAGAGTTATATTAAATTTCCTTTCGGCAACAAATAAATTGGTTTCTCACTGGTAGAAGCTTAGGTCAGTCATCTAAATCAGGGAAAGCAGGACTGTATGCCATTTACTGAAGAGTCACTTAAGTATAAACCGTGTCCCTCCCCATGGCATGTTTATGTCCTCTCTATAGAAGATTTACACTGGGGTGGTGGCTGATTATCTTGATTCCTCACCACTTAGATTAAAAAAACGAAAAAACAAAAAACCCAACACATCACCGAAGCTTTAAAAGCTTGCATAAAAACATGGAAATATCTCTATTTTCTTTTTATCTTCTTTCACACTGGAACACGTGGATCTGAAATTCGGTGATACCGGGAAGAAAGAATAGGGTTCCTAGATTCATAGGGAAGCGAGACAGACCCTTGGAGCCCTCTCACCTGTGACACTGTGATGCTGCATTTCTTGGCCAGCTCCTCTTTGGCTTCTTCACTGGGGTAGGGGTTACTGAGGTGTGAGTAAAAATATTCATTCAAGATTTCGGTGGCCTGTTTACTGAAGTTACGCCTTTTTCGTCTATGACAAGAAGCAAAAGAGAATTACAGTTATAATCGGTCTTAACCAAGGAGGGATATATTGATTAGGATCATACAAAAAAATTAGATTTCTATGTTTTAAACATTCTCAGGGTCTGATTTATCACACCAATATTGCAATTACGCTCTTGGCATCCTCCAAAGCACCGTCCAACTCGTGTTAAGATGTAGGATCACTAAAAATACAAGAATGTGAAGCACAATTATCTCTATTCTTTAAATTATGCAACAAGGATCTAATGTGTTATAGGTCCTCAGGGAAGATCCAGTTGAAACAAAGCAGGTAAGGTCTACCAGAGAGCTTAAAGGAGATCGGAGGGTTCAGGGAGAGAGTAGAAAGTTAGGGGGAAGAAAGCCATTAAACATGTATCATGGAAATGATTACAAATTATGAATTATCACAAATTATGAAGGAAAAGTATAAGGGATAATGAAAGCGTCTAAGAGGGAAATCTAACATAGATTACAGAGTCCGGAGAGGTTTCCTTGAAGGAGTGACATTTAACCTGAGACCTGGAAAATGTGTAGGAGTTAGTCAAAGAGTAGATGGGAAGAGGAACGAGCAGAGAAAGTGGTCTTGAAACAGAAACAAACTTGGGAATTCCAAAGGGGTAGAGGAGACTGAAACACAGTAAAACTCAGGGAATGTGTGAGTTGAGTATGGAAGGATGGGCAGGTGCCAGGTTATATAGGCTTTGTGGACCCCCTAAGAATTTTTGGATTTTATTTTAAGTGCAACAGAAAGGTATTAAAGGCTTTAAGTTTTATGGGGTTTTTTTTTTAAGTTTTTATTTTTATTTATTTTGAGAGCAAGTGGGGGAGGGGTAGAGAAAGAGAGGGAGAGAGAGAGAATCCCAAGCAGGCTCTGTGCTATTAACACTAAGTGGGGCTTGAGCCAACAGACTGTGAGATCATCACCTGAGCCGAAATCAAGAGTCAGACACTTAACCAACTGAGCCATCCAGGTGCCCTGGCTTTAAGTTTTATGTTTTAAAAACATTATTCTGACTGCAGAGAATAGATGGAGGAGGGCATGAAAGGAAATGTAGATATTTAACTGACTGAGCCACCTAGGCACCCAGAAAATGTAGATATTCAAGGGAACACGTGCAATGATCAAATTGAAGGATGATGGGAACTTGGCATAGGGTGAGAGTAATGGAAATAAAAAAGATTCAAGATCTATCTGAAAGGTAAAAGCAGCAGGACTTGGTGATGGATTGGATGGGGGCAGTGGGTGGAGAAGACAGAGAAGGAAGGTAAAGAAAAAAAATACATTAAGGATTTCTAGATTTTTCTACTCAAGCAACTGCCTGGATTAAGGCATGATTTGCTCACAAGGGAAAGAGGAGGGGAGGAATTTTTTTTTTGCTGTTTTTACTGGGAAGGTGGTGACAGAGTTAGAAGATCAAATATTTATTAACAATTTATTCCAAATAGCAAAAATGTTATTTATATTTGGGTCTTGTTATTATGATTTTAAAGAATTCCAGCCTGAAAATTAGCATTTGTCAGACTTCATTTTAAGTTAGATCCTCCAGGGGCACCTAGGTGGCTCAGTTGGTTAAGCATCCGACTTCAGCTCGGATCATGATCTCACGATTCGTGGGTTTGAGCCCTGCGTTGGGCTCTGTGCTGACAGCTCAGAGCCTGGAGTCTGCTTAGATTCTGTGTCTCCCTCTCTCTCTGCCCTCCCCCACTCATGCTCTATCTCTCTCTGTCTCTTAAAAATGAATAAATGTTAAAAACAAAATTTTAATTAGATCCTACAGCGGAGTGCCTGGGTGGCTCAGTTGGTTACGTGTCTGACTTTGGCTCAGGTCATGATTTCATGGTTCGTGGGTTCGAGCCCTACATCGGGCTCCGTGCTGACAGCACAGAGCCTGGAGCCTGCTTCAGATTCTGTGTGTGTGTCTCTCTCTCCAAAGTAAATAGACATTAAAGAAATCTTTTTAAACAAATTAGATCCTCCAGTAACTAGAAAATACTTTCTCCAAATAATTTTCTTAACACTGTCTTCCAAATAATCATACTGATCTTCTCACTTGTGCTATCCTATACTCAGGAAAGAGTCAGTAGGCAGTTGTAAAATGTGTAGACCCTATGAGATTCTCTTAGTTAAAATGATGTCACTAACATGGCAGGTTAAGTATGTGATCTATGTCTCCACATTAAGGGAGAGTCAAGGGAGGAAGAAATCTAGGCCTGATCAAAACATCTCAGGTTATGAGTCCTGAAATTTCCTAATTTCAATATATTTTGGAAGCTTAAACCGTTGGTCGTTTCCTGAAGGATGAAGAAGAGATTCAAGATCTATTTAGCGATTAAAAGGATGTGATGATGAATTAAAAGGGGGGGGGGGTGGTGAGGAAAGACAGAGAAGGAAGGGAAGGAAGGGAAGGGAGAGAAATGCTCTAAGAACAGCAGGTGGGACTTTTGCAACAGCCATGCATTCCTTTGACATGGGGGCACTTTGAAGAGGTGCCTTCTGCCAGTAGGTGTGTGGGTGAGTAGGGTGGAAAAGGTCTAGAATAGATCTTGAAACTGTCAAATCTATAGATGATTATCTGGCTCACAGATCATATTTGTTGAGACCATACAATAATGACCTACTCATGAAAATCTAAGTTTCTGGCTTCTTATGAAAATTTGGAAGACCAGTCACATGGGCCCCACCTTCTCAGAAGCCAGCCACAGGCTTATTCTAAGTGATGGCTGTGCCCTCAGATAGGCACTCATCTGTTCTAATCCTCACTGTCCCTCATCCAGCCACTGCACTCGATTCCATTATACATAAGCATGTGAATCTGTGACTCTAAGTCTACAACATGGAGTCCAGAGGGCCCTTCCTTGTGAGATGGGATGCTGCTCAGTTCCTGAATGGTTGAATAAAGCCAATTAGATCACGATGATAACAATAATAATAATAATAACAATAATAAATAAAACATGGAGTCTAGCAGCAAGACCGAGGCTACACTGGAGGGGATGACACAAGGGCATTTCTTTGGGAAATGAAGGGAGGAATGAGCAGGAAGATACCTGGGAAGGTGAAGATCAGCTTAGCTCATTTGTCGACTGTGCCCGGGAATGATTTTACCAAACAATGAAAAACCTTGGAGAACAACTCTCTGGGCACAGCAGAATCTCTCACCCCAGGGACACTGGCCGTGTGCAGATTACTAGAGCACCTTCTACCAGAAGAGCCGAGGGCCGAGGCAAATTTATTCCTGAAAGGTTTGCACTGGTACACACTTCGGCTTGTCCAATTACCAGGGCAATGTGAGTGTGGCTCTACGGAAAGCCACAGTGAGCAAGGAAACCCTATGATCTGAAAGAGCATGTTTGCCTAGAGTGGGAAAGCCTTGCCTCCCCAGTGCAGGAGCTTGTAAAAGGCGCCAGAAGAACACATGGAACCGAAAAGCAGCGCCTGCATTCACTTGAAGGCATTAACACTGAAGGACTTGCTGTTATACTTTGTTTTTTAGGAAAACATTCTGTAGGAAATGCCCATTAAGCATCCCCCTAAGTTTCATTCCCCCCAGGGTCTGGCATACTCTAAATTGGCTGCGCCTGAGGCCAGGGTGCCCTGGGGACTGGGTCCCAGGGCTGCGTCCCATCAGCATCACAACAGCACTAACAGCAGCCTCTGCGGGAGAAGGGGCTCTGCTCCAAGCTCTGCCACCTTCCTATTCCACCTCTGCTCACCCTGGCTTGTTAACACCCTTCCTCTTCTTGGAGGAGAAATAAATCATTTAGGTGTATACATTATGAATGTGGTTATGTTTAAAAAAAAAAAAAAGGAAAGAAAAACACACATGTTAACGAGAATGGGAAAGTCTCAGTGGAAATAAGGATAGCAATTGTAAGGAAGGGTTCTTTTCTGAAGGAAGTACTTTTAAATATCTCTGTTACATAATATTTTTTATTAAAATATTCAAAACTGAAAAACAGTTTCGAAACGTTTCTTGTTTTCTGACACTACCTCAGCTCTTTGATTTGAGCTATTAAGAAGTATTACGTGGAAACATGCATTCATCTGGTTGGTCAATAAATTACCTTTTGCAGCTTATTATGTTTAAGACGCTTGCTGGATTATAGTGGGGAGTGTGAATGTTCAAGAGTTGGCGGTTGCTTTCAATGACAATGTGGCTTACTCGGGAAGAGAAGAAATGTTCCTGAAAAGCTGTGAGAAAGGCAGTCTGAATGAAGTTTGGTCTAGAGAATTGTAAAAGTGTGCTATCAGGGTTGAAGAGAAGGCAAGGACGAGTCCAGTGATTCCAGTGAGCTTCCTAAAAAGGGAGCATTTAGGCTGGGCCTGGAAGGATAAGCAAAGTCTCACTAAGTCAACAAACACAAGTGCTTGCTCCACTCCAGGCTCCATGCTGGACACCCTCACAGATGACAGATTACTGGTGACCAAGTTGGGGATACGGTTGGGAGAACAGGGTTTACTGTGGAAGGCCAGGGATGAGGGCTGGGGAGGGGGAGGGAAGGAGATGGGATGGTGGCAGGATAAGTGGTTCCAGTCAGAGGAAACAGGTAAGACCAAGAGGGATTTCATTTTGGATTAAACACAGGAAAGAACAATTCAATGATATAATGAGAGCACTAAAAATGTTCAAACCTTGATCTAATAATTCCATTTCTGAGAATTAATCCTTAGGAAATAACCCGAAAGATCAAAAAGTTTCAATGCATAAAGATTTTCACTGAAACACTAGTTTCCATAAAAATCTGATTGTGTGGGTGCCTGGGTGGCTCAGTCGGTTAAACGTCTGACTTCAGCTTAGGTCATGATCTCACGGTCTGTGAGTTCGAGCCCCGCGTTGGGCTCTGTGCTGGCAGCTCAGAGCCTGGAACCTGCTTCAGATTCTGTGTCTCCCTCTCTCTCTGCCCCTCCTCTGCTCATGTTCTGCCTCTCTCTGTCTCAAAAATAAATTAAAAAACATCAAAAAATTTTTGAAAAAAAAATCTGATTATGGGTGCTTGGGTGGCTCAGTTGGCTAAGCCTCCAACTCTTGGTTTCGGCTCAGGTCACGATCTTGCGGTTCATGAGTTTGAGCCCCGCATCAGGTTCTGTGCTGACAGCATGGAGCCTGCTTGGGATTCTCTCTCTCCCTCTCTCTTGCTCTGCTCCTCCCCTACTCATGCGTGCATGTTCTCTCTCTCTCAAAATAAATAAATAAACTTTTAAAAAATCTGTTTAAAATAGTATCCTCTTTCCATCGTTTTCTCTTCCCTTACATCGCTTTATTTTCTTCACAGCACTTATCCTGTTACATCTCACTGCATAATTGAATAGAATTGTATAGCACACAGGCATACTGCAATTTTAACAAAGTGAAGGTTTGTGGCAGCCCTGCATTGAGCAAATCTGTTGGAGCCATTTTTCCAAGTGTTTTTGCTCATTTGGTGTCTCCGTGTCAGATTTTGAGAATTCTTGCGATATTTCAAACTCTTATCTTATTATTATAGTTGTTATGGTGATCTGTGATCAGTGATCTTCGATGTTACTACTGTGACTGTTATTGGGTGCCAAGAAGCACACCCATCTAAGACAGCAAACTTAATAAATGTTGTGGGTGTTTGGATTGCTCCTTCCCCCGACTCTCTCCATCTTGTCAGGCCTCCCTATTCCCAGAGACACAACAATATGGCATTAGGTCAATGAGTAACCCTACAATGGTCTCTAAGTACCCAAGTAAAAGGAGTGAAAAGTACATGTCTCTCACTTGAAATCAAAAGGTAGAAATGACTGAGCTCAGTGAGAAAGGCATGTCTTTATTAAGCTTAGTAAGACAGCCAAAACCCAGGCCTCTTGAGCCAGTCAACCAAGCTGTGAATGCAAAGGAAAAGTTGGGGTTTTTTTATTAAAAAAAAATTTTTTTAATTTTATTTTGGGAGAGACAGCATGAGCCAGGGAGAGAGGCAGAGGCACAGAGAGAGAAAGAGACAGAGAGAGGGAAAAAGAGAGAATGAGAATCTCAAGCAGGCTCCAGGCCCAGTGCAGAGCCCGTTGTGGGCCTCAATCCCACAACCCTAGGATAGCGACCTGAGCCAAAATCAAGAGTCGGACACCCGACCGATGGAGCCACCCAGGCTCCCCAAAAGGAAAAGTTCTGGAAGAAAACTGAATGCGGTCTTCCAGTGAACACATGAACGGTAAGAAAGTGAAAACAGCCATATTGTTGATGGAAAAAGTTTTAGCGGTCTGAATGGAAGCTCAAACAGGCCAGAACATATGCTCTGAAGCCAAATTCTAACTTAGAACAAGGCTCTCTTTTCAATTCTGTGAAGGCTAAGAGAGGTGAGGAAGCCACAGAAGAAAAGTCTGAAGCTAGTAGGGGTTGGCTGGTGAGGTTTAAGGAAAGAAGCCATCTCTACCACAGAAAAGTGCAAGATGAAGCGGCAAGTGCTGATACAGAAGCTGCAGCAAGTTAACTGGAAGAACTGGCTAAGATAGTTAATGAAGGGGACTCCACTAAACACCAGATTTTCAATGTAGGCCAAACAGCCTTCTATTAGAAGAAGATGCCATCTAGGACTTTCATAGCTAGAGAGGAGAAGTCAATCCTGGCTTCAAAGCTTTAAAGGACAGGCTGTGGCTCTCTTGTTAGGGCTAATGCAGCTGGTGACTTTAAGTTGAGGTCAGTGCTCACTGACCATTCCGAAAATTGTAGGGCCCTTAAGCATTACGCTAAATCTACTCTGCCTGTGCTCTATCAGTGGAACAACAAAACCTGGCTGACAGCACCCCTGTTTACAACATGGTTTATTGACTATCTTAAGCCCACTGTTAAGACCTACTGCTCGGGAAAAAAAGATTGCTTTCAAAATATTACTGCTCATTGACAATGCACCCGGTTACCCAAGAGCTCTGATGGGCATGGACAATGAGATTATGTTTTCATGCCTACTAACATAATATCCATTTTGCAGCCCATGGATCAAGGAGCAATTCTGACTTTCAAGTCTTATCGTTTAAGAAATACATTTTGTAGGAGTGCCTGGGTGGCTCAGTAGGTTGTTTCCGACTTCAGCTCAGGTCACGATCTCACGGTTCATGGGTTCGAGCCCTGCACTGGGCTCTGTGCTGACAGCTCAGAGTCTGGAGCCTGCTTCTGATTCTGTGTCTCCCTCTCTCTCTGTCCCTCCCCTGCTCATGCTCTCTGTCTCTCAAAAATAAATAAATGTTAAAAAAAAAAAAAAAAAAAGAAATACACTTTGTAAAGACACAGCGGCCATAGATGGCGACTCCTCTGATGCATCTGGACAAAGTAACTTGAAAACCTTCTGGAAAGGATGCACCATTCTGAGGCCATTATGAACCTTTAAGGGAACCATTAAGGGAAGTTGATTCTAGCTCTCATGATTTTTTAGTGGAGGAAATCACTGCAGATGTGGTGGAAACAGTAAGAGAAGTAGAATTAGATGTGGAGCCTAGAGGTGGGGCTCAGTTGCTGCCAACTCATGAGAAAACTTGAATGGATGAGGAGTTGCTTCTTATGAATGAGCACAGAAAGTGATTTCTTGAGATGGAATCTACTCTTGGTGAAGATGCTGTGAAGATGGTTGAAGTGACAACAAAGGATTTAGAGCATTTTATTTTTATTTTCTAATTCAGAGGAGAGCGAGAGTGAATAGGGGTAGAGGCAGAGGGAGAGGGAATCTTAAGCAGGCTCCGTGCTCAGCAGAGAAACTGATGCAGAGCTTGATTCCATGACCAGGGATCATGACCTGAGCTGAAATCAAGGTCGATGCTCAACCAACTGAGCCACCCAGGCACCCAAGAATTTAGAATTTTATATAAATTTAATTGATCAATCAGCAGGGTTTGAGAAGACTGACTCCAATTTTAAAAGCAGCTTTACTGTGAGTAAAATGCTATCAAACAGTATCACATGCTACAGAGAAATTGTCTGTGAAGAGTCAATCGTGCAGCAAACTTCATTGTTGTCTTAAGAAATTGCCACAGCCACCCCAGCCTTCAGCAACCATCACTCTGACCAGTCAGGAGCCATCAACATTGAGGCAAGACCCTCCACCAGCAAAAAGATTACAATTTGCTGAAAGCTCAGATATAGCTTATACTTTATACAAATGTTTTATTTAGTCAGGGTAAATTTTTTAAAAAGCAAACCGAATTATGCATATTGTACCATCACAAAAACATTTTTTTTAAGCCCCCGAACCAGAAGGAAACATATTAAAGCATTTACAGTGAGTTTTTTTCTTTAGGTAGCAAAAATGCGGTTGTCTTTTATCTTTCAGCTTTCTATTCTATAGGTTTTCCAATTTTCCATACTGAGCTTGGGATTTTTCAAATAGGGAAAAAACACAAAACTTTAAAGAATCTTTTTTTTAAAAAAATTTTTTTTCAACGTTTTTTATTTATTTTTGGGACAGAGAGAGACAGAGCATGAACGGGGGAGGGGCAGAGAGAGAGGGAGACACAGAATCGGAAACAGGCTCCAGGCTCCGAGCCATCAGCCCAGAGCCTGACGCGGGGCTCGAACTCACGGACCGCGAGATCGTGACCTGGCTGAAGTCGGACGCTTAACCGACTGCGCCACCCAGGCGCCCCCAAAACTTTAAAGAATCTTAACAAAAAAGTAATTCAGGTGAGAACAGGTCACATTAGGCCTTAAGTGCTAGGTTAAGTAGTGTGTGAGTTATCCAGCATGGAAAAGCTACTTGTGATTTTTAAGGCATCACAGAGATGCTGCAGAAACAGAAACGGAGTGTGGAAGAGGGGTGAGAAAGGGATTGAGGCTGGAGACAGGGAGGCACAGGAGAGGACCGCGCTGGTCCAGGTACAAAATGGTAGGCGAGGATTGAGCGGTGTGTGGGCAGGAAGAGTGAGCTAAGTGAGAAAGGCTGAAAACTGGTGACTAATTCAGTACGGAAGAAGAAGGAAGCGGAAATGATCTGGGGCTTTCCTTAACTAGAACAGTAGTATAGTTGGTGGCATGTGTTTCTTTGTTGGGCCCTAAGGCAGAGCTCTGGCGTGAACACCCTTCCACAACCTGTTTTCCAGTTGAGAAGCTAACTTATTTTCTTCAATGTTGCAAAATGTGGATGATAATTACCACCTCTGTCAGATTGCAAGGGAGAGAAAGCCAAACAAATCAGAAACTCCTTTCCAAAGCTGAAGGCTGATCACAAGCTTTAGCAATGCCCAAGAGGCATCCCTGCTGAGGCAGCATGTAGCAGGAACGTGACAATTCAGTTACGTCACCCAGTAGGTCCAACACACCATATACAATTGATTAACTCCTGCAAAACTCGGTGAACGTTTCAGATAAAAGGGAAATTATTATCCCTACAGGAGAAACTGACAGGCTTTCTTCCCTGATTTGGAACAACGATAGGCGGAGTTTTGTGGTAATTGCTATGAACTACAACACCACTTCCTTCTTGGGGACACTAGTATTTCCAACTATTTTCTTATAATGTGCACAGGTGATGTAACATCAAGAAATTCTTAGACCACAAGCCTTTGTTAAAGTACAGAGTTACACATACTGAAAATTATCCTTAAAAATACTTGGTAGCATCAGAATTATAGGCTCCATCTTCCTAAGTCATTAGTAGCAGCACTAAATCCTGTTTCCTGAGTCACCAAACTGGTAGCTAATAGGTCCACCCCCAAACAAGAGGAACCTTGACAGTGCAGGCACCATGAGGTGATATTAGCTATCTATTGTAGAGAAGAGCTCTTATACCCAAATTAAAGAAGAATCTAAGACCAACTGGCCAGTTTTACAGAAAATAATATACAAGGAGTGAAGGGGGGGGGGGGGAGCCATGCAACAGATTTGTGGCCTCACATACCTGGCATCAAGGAACCTTGATCTTAAAATCATAACTGCTTCACAAGTGCTTTGTTTGAGCTGCATCTGAATGGAACTAAATTTTCGATGGATGATGCCCACCATTCTTTCAATTTCTTTTGGGGAAATGGGACGTGTTCTACTCTGCTCTCGGAGAAGGTTCATCACATGTGTAGTGAATTCATTACATGCCTGTAAAGGGGAAAAAAAGTCACTCCTTAGGAATCTGGTATTTTAGATTATCACACCCAAACATTAACATCTAAATTTCCACCTCATTTGCAATTGCCAGTGGTGTTATGCAGTGGGTAGGGTAAAATGAAAACTAAGACACTTGTCAAATGGCAGTGGTAGTTAGATGGGGCAGCAAGAATTCTGAAACTATGAATGGCCTGGACATGCAAAGGAGGCATATCGCACTCAACTGTCCTTCCCCTCACCCTTTTCCCAGTTCCAAAATGAGGTTTTCCCACTGGAGGATATGCTCTACCAACTCCTATGGATAAGTAGGAATATATGTTTATTGTCAATACTAAGAACCTCTTATTTTCTCTGGGGCTCCACATTTATTCAACAAATGTTTACAGAAGGACTATGGAGTGCAAACTCTTCCCGATGCTATTAAGGTATAGAGAAAGGAGCAAGATGTGGACCCGGCCTTTACTATAATAAAATAAATATATAAAAAATTCTCAAACAAGGCGGTCTTTCCAAAGTGTCACAGGAAGATATGAATAAGTGTTTCCTAAGTTCCAAGGAAGGAGTGTCCTCCTGTGGAGGCAGAGATCACATCAGGCTTCACGGCACAGTGACATTTGGGCTTTAAAGAATAGGTAGGATTTTTGAAAAGTGGATAAAGATGGAAACTAGGAAGAATGCTAGGCACAAGAAAAACCACGGAAATAATATGCAGCAAGTTCAGAGGATGAGAGAGAGTATGTAGAGAAGAAGAGGGGATTCAGATCCATCCTGGCATGTAAAGGGCCTTGGACGTCAAGCATGCCAACGTCCCAGTAAAATTTAGCTACGGTGTCCGCCTTATCCATAGATATGGGCCATCCGTGGAAGATGGGTAAAGCAGCTCAACTCTTCAGGGGACGTGCAGTAGGAAAAGAAGGATCAGAGCTGGGTCTCGAGCTTCTAAGTGAACAATCCTCAGCCCTTGTTTCAGTTCACCTATATTCTTTTAGACCTATAAAACCAAGTAACGGGGCCCACGCTGAAATCTAGTACTGCTTTGGTAAATAAAGCATCAGTTTACACCCTTGAAAAAAAGAACATCTTCTGGCATTTTCATTAAAAAGGCATGACAGGAGATTCTGCATCTTACTGTACAGATGCCCCTGGTAGGGCGAGCAGACAGAACAATCATTGATCACCGCAAGACACAGTTTGAAGCTATAATAATGTCCACTTCCCTATAGATACCCTGAACATGGCTCACATATAGCACATGATGGTTTTTCTAACTGCTCATTAGAGAACTAACCTTTCAAGTAAGTTCACTGGGTGTTTCAGTTACTCTAAGCTTTTAGGGAGCTTTTCTATAAATATTTCTAAGGTGAAGTAAAATGAGTCTTGCTTATCAATGAAAGGATTTTGGGGGGGTATATCTTAGGTCTTATGCAATTTAAGTGAGCAGTGACCCTATGTTACACTTATGGGATTCTTTGGAGTGTAGAATTATGCATTGTACACAGTGGGCATCCAATAAACATCTACTGATTGGTCAGCCGTATTACAATTTGAGAGTAATGTTGATTAATATCTGTACATACATTGTCCCTGAACTATATGTGAGGGATTCTTAACTTGGAGTCCATGGATAAGTTTAGAATCTCTAGGAGACCCTGAAATCTTATCCAAGTTGTGTGTGCCTGTGTAATACCTGAAGGGACAACTGTGGAGTTTTGTTTTCAGATTCTTAGCCAGTTTATAACTAAACAAGGCTACGAACTATTATCCTAGGTTACGACATAGTAAAATGTCAAGGAACCGTGTAGCTCTAAAACCAGAAGTTCTATCTTTAAGGAAACCAAAATAAAAACAGACTTATGACTGTCCCCCATTATATTACTTTATCTACCTTAGGCCAAACTGAAAACAAGTGGTCATCCTGACAAGAAATATATGTACTTATTTTTTCTTGTGCTTTCTCTAAAGAGATGTTCATATAATTTCAAAATGATATAACTTGACAAACTCTACCCCTCAGTTTTGTTATCAATAAAATGAAGAAAATTAGACTAGAACTATGTCCCTACACTGGGATCAGAAAGTATGTACTTCTATAGCTAGTTCCAGAGAATGTTAATACATGGTCCCAAAATATAGTATATTTGGAAAATGCAGAGTTAAGCAAAAATTTTTAAGCTTTTTTTTTTTGCAAGACTCCTCAATACTAATAGAGCAATGTGCACAATAAATCTTCAAGGGGGAATGGTATAGCCAACTTTTCCCAAATAAATTTGGTTATAAAACCTCTTTTCTCTAGAGTAGTGCTGTCCAAAAGAAATATATCGCAAGCCACATATAAAATTTTAAAAAACCTCTCATAGCCACATTAAAAAAATAAAAAGAATCAGGTGAAATTAATTTTAAAAATATATTTTATTTAACCCAATATACGAAAACTATGAACATTTCAACACATAACCAATATTTAAGAAACACAGTTAGTGATGTATGTTACATTATCTCTTTTGGTTCACTTTCTAACCCGGTATGTATTTTACATTTATAGCACATCTCAACTCATACTAGCCAGATTTCAAGTGCTTGACATCTACACGTGGCTAGTGGTAACCGTACTGGACAGCACAGCTCTATAGCATCTTGGGGACCCATGTGCTAAGAAAAACTCTTTGGGAAACCGAATACTAAGTAATCTTTGATGCTTCTTTGTTTATCCTTCACCACCCTGCGTTCACACAAACACACGCAAAGAGAAAGTTTCATTTATGAATGTCCTTGGTGAAGCAAGAGAAATTATTCATCTTATTATATCCCAGCCCTTCACTAGGTCGTTAATATTCTGTGTGACAAAATGGGAAACAAACAAAAAGCAATCTACTGCATATCAACAGACAGTTACCTTGAGAAAAAGCACTTATGTGATTGTTTAAGTTGTGAGCTAAAGCTGCTTTTTTCATGGGACACCATTTTTTCTTTTTAAAGCAAAACCAACAAATTCTAATTATTCGGACTTGGGTATTTGGCAGATGCCCTCAAAAATGAACAAACTGTGCTTGTCATGTAAAGGAAAAGAGCTGACAGTAGTGTCTGTCATAATGAATTTGAGCTTTCAAGTGAAAATTAGAATTTTGGAAAGCTTGCATCCACCACTGCTAGCTTAACAGTTTCTCCGTGGACTTTCTGATTAGTTTGATGTTGATACTAATAAACATATTTTGGTATTATATAATGAAATGTGTCAACACTGGAAGATATACGTAACTCAGTGAACCAATACTTTCCAAATGATCAATGCATGATGTTACAAAAATATGCATAGGCAGAAGACCCATTCCAAGTGCATATTAGACCAATGGATTTGAAAGGAACAGAGTACAAAGAGTTAATTGATATGGGTTCAGACTCTGCACTGTAACTAACCTTTAAGAAATTACAGCTTGCCGAGTTTTGGTGTAATATCAAAGAAGAAAGTCCACAGCTATCTGAAAACGCTATTACCACTCCTGCCTTTTCCAATGACATATTTGTGTGAGGCCAGAGCCAGATGTTCTTTGTATTATTTCAACCACAATGACAACAGATTGACTGCAGAAGCACATTTAAGATCCAGGTGACTTCTATTGAGCCCAACATTAAAGAGTTTGCAAGAATATAAAAACAATGTCATTCTTCTCAATAGATGCTGAGGCTTTTGGGAAAATAACAGGTTTTTACAAAAATGGTATTTAGGTTAACATATAATGATTCATTATTGCTATTTTAAGATTAATGAATGAATCCTTTTAATATTTCTGAGTTTTAATTTCCATTATAATAAATGTTGACAGATATAATCCACCAAACAAAAGCTCTTGGGGGTCTCCAATAAGTTCTAAGAGTCTAGGTCTTAAGACCAAAAGGCTGGAGTACTGCAGCACTGGAGTATGGAAGAATTTGTAATTTGCACACAGAACATTGCAAATTCCTAAAAACCTAGCTTGCACATTATGGTAACATATATCTTTGACAGGGTGTACGTCTTGATAAATAATTCAAAACTCCTATGTGAATGATCCCTGAGATGCAAGCTCTCTTACGTTTTTCTCTGGCTGCATTTTAATCTCTCCAGAAAGAAAGTTTGCCTATGGTTTCTAGGAAGCATGTGAGGGGAAAAAAAGGGTTAAAAGCAAAAACTTTCTGCATCTAAAAACTCATAATTTCCTAAAACATTTGCTGAATGTCTCACAACTTATTAAGTGAACTCATCTATGAATGCAAATGCTGATTAGCAATTTGGCAATAGCCCAACATTCACAGAATTCACATAGCTTTTCTTTAAACCAGTAGTTCATACATGATTAATTAGAACATCTCATTTATGTAGTGTGCACTTTAGCTCATTACTCTAAGTAAAATTCGTTAAGTATTTACATTTAGATAATTAAAATCTGGGTACACCCTTAAGAAAGATGCATACACTTTAGGCAAAGTGATTTTTTTCCTTTATACCACTGAAAGTAAATTACAGCCTCATTTACAGCATCATCTGTACCAGTTTCAGAGCAGAGCACAGTACTGCCTCATCTTCTATTCCTTAAAAGGTATACATTTTTTAAGCAGATAAATGCAGTAAGAATGATCAAATGATTGCAGAGTTGTTTTGAAGGGCCACCCAACCACATACTAGCATCGATGCCGTTTATAATGTGGGATGCTCATTTATCACAACCTCAATCACACTTACAAGACTAGAGTATTAAAATAGACTTTGGAGAAATTTTTCATTGCCTTATTATTTTTCCAGGTGAAATTATCGGTTAAAAAAATTTCTGGTCAATGTCCACAATACAAATGTAGTAACACCTTGGTTAATTAGAATATTTAGGAAATGAGAGTTTCGACTCCTTGAATTTTCTGAGCTAAAGCAATGGCAGAAGCCTCTTTTTCTTTTAATCCAGATGTTGAAACTATCTAGGATGCATTTTTGCTTGTGTTTTAAAACACACATTGCAAGAACATAGTTAACTGAACACAAAGTATGAAAAGATCTGCCTGATAAAAACATTTTCAATCAATTCTTATTATGAGCCTTTCTCCTTGTCATTGGTTCCCTTCTCCTTAAAAACCCAAAACCAGTTAAGGATTTGAACTATTTGGATAATGTTTTTAATGATATTTATTGGCTAGTAAAACTGTCTCCTCAATATCCATACATATTTCGTTCACACTCAAAGTTTTCAGAGTGCCGAGTTAAAGTTGTGTGGCGGTGCTTTTTTCAGTTGTGAATTCAAGACTCAATCCCTTTCTTGCCTGTAAATTCACATCAACAAATGTAAAAATATAAAATCAGACAGTGAGCAAGCACTGACTTTAGAGGAAGCTTTAAAATGGGTAAGTGATCAGATCTAACAACCGAATTGGGTCTTTTGTAACCATCTAGAGAAGCTGACTGTAGTCAACAGATCATGATACCCCCATTCTAAAATCCACTTTTCAAAGAGAATAAATCTCTATTAAAAGTTATTGCCTCTCAAATTTGCATGCATCCATTTTCTAGCTGTCTTTATAACCTTGCAAGTAACTCTGGTCCAATATCATAGATTTTGTATTTATGGAATGTTTATTAAATCAACAAATTCTTCTTGTTTTGGATAAAAGTCAACACCTAAAGATTTTTCCTAATCCAAGTGGAATGAGACAAATATGTGTAAGGAGCAGCCACAAAGATGAAATATCTACTGTACCTCAACACTTCTTACCTAAATTGCATGATTTAGGGACCTATCTCGTAAGGGTTTCATAAGGATTATATTATACATGCTAAGGTCTGTGCACAGAGCCTAGGACGTAATTAATATTTAATAAATGGCAGTTATTGTTGACAATGAAAATGGCAATTTTACGAAATTCATATTTTGTATATGTTAGCTATTCCGCAAGCAGTCCCTACTCTGATTACCTAATACAGTTAATACAGTCAGGCCTTCCCACTTCCTGAATTATACAGACAGAAGCTGAAAACAAAAGAGTATTCACATATTAAAACAAGTCATTTGATTAATCAAGTTTGTGGTCAAAGAGACATTTGGTACATAGAGCTAATAATGCAGAAACTTGGAGGAAAAAAAGGGGAACATTCAAACACACTTTCCAGCCAAGGAAAAGACCCAGCATGAAAGCTGACAAGAAGTAAAACCTTTCCCTTGGAGCAATCGGTGACAAAGCCTTGCTTGGGAAAATGAAATATAAAGTTTCCATCAGAGAGTACCCTTTTGTCTGTCCGGCCTCTTAAGCTACACAATCTCTCATGTAATAACATCAGTATTTTTTTTAACCTGATAAAAATAAAACTCCTTTACAAGCAAAGGAGATTTTGCCAGCAAATGTAAGCACATAATGTTGAGATCCTCGACAAGCACAAGGACATGCTTTTACAATGGTTTAGGCTCCACACTCAATTTCCATTCCTCCCACGATTAAGTCCTTGCAGTCTGAAAGTCTGGTAGTAGCTAAACATTACCTGGTTAGTCTTGGGCACATTTGGTGTACATGCTTGCTTGCAGTGCTTTACCTGATTTGAGGTGAATTCAAAAGACATCTGTGAACCCGGGAAGCAGGTTCCCAGATGCTCGGGGAGGGTTGGGACCCTTACAACACTTTCGCCTTCAGCAAAAATGTATTTCAATATAATTATAGTAGATAGCTTTCAATATGTCATCTCTATTATAGCAGCTGTAAATTATGAAGTGAATTGCCTGTGTACAAGCATTTCTTCTGGTACAAGCAAAGTGGGAGAGCGGCACAGGGCATGATATATCTTTTTCTTTTTAACTGAGAACAAATGTCTAAGTCAAATTTCATTCGCAAAAACCATGTGTCCATTTCCCTTTGGAAGAGAGGTGGAGGAAGCCAGAAGACCCTCAATTCTTAAAATCAGGCTTCCCAGGACCCTAGGCTCAAGTTCATTAGGAATTCACTTATTCTAACAGTTGGGCCCTTACTTGTAAGACTATTTTTGAAAGGTAGTGTAAAAGCGTTTTTCAAAACTTGTAGCTAATCAACAAAAAGACAAAGAAGCAACCGGGTTTGTTTTTTTTTTTCATAGCCAAAGAGGGAAGCAATGTACCCCAAACGAAGTGTTGTAAGACAGGAGCTGCAAACTCTGGAAAATTATATATTCCTGTTGGGTGTCAGGATCAACAAGAGAAAAGTAAAATAGTTTTGTTTCGTTTTGGGTGGTAGTAATATTCAAGAACCTTACTGTACTATATATTCTATGCCTAATATTTCAAAAGTGTGTATAAGTGAATTTAGATGGTTATCATCAAAAATCATTTTATCTGAGCCTATGTAACGAAGACATACGATCAAAGGATATTTTCTGGAGGGAAAAAAAGGACAGGATTTTAAAGACCGTACCATTCCTAAAACACACACATAAAACTGAGCCTTGTGGCTTGGATTTAATTTTGCTCAAAGTGTAGCTCTAGTCTGCTTAGCTTTGTAAATGTGGCTGTGCTTATAAGGTACTTTAATTTACTGCAGTGGTAGTGTTTGTTAATTTTATGGCAATCTAAATCTAAACAGGCTTCAGATACATTTTCATTACAGCTTCGTTGCAAAACACAGTAGAGTGAATAGCTCTAAGATTCCAATGTAGTTTATTTCTCTCAGTAAAAGACTCAACACAATTTTCTGATGAATCCACTGCCTTAACATGTATGTTCTTCCTATTTACTAACAGGCTTCTGTCACTTGGAATACCTGTGTTCACTTTTAGGAGGAAAAATATGCTTTCTGGAAAGTGATTAAGATAGTTGTTTTTTCCAGCTGTATTCTGATCCCATTCTAAATGCAAGTCCACATGGGCAAATGAGAACCAACCAGAATGTACTGAATTATTTTCCAATTCTATATAAGTAGCAAGCATAATTCAATGGAAATGGAAGGTATATTGTCAGAAATTGATTTCAATACCTGATTTGGACACTAACCAGATGTGTGACATTGGACAAACCATTTAACTTGAGTCTCATTTTCTCATCTATAAAATAGAAATTATAATGCCATCTATTTTGGAAATGCCATCCCCTCATCTCCCTTGGTTCTGCTTAGCCCTCCTAGTTGCTCCAAAGCATATCCCTAGGAGGTCTATCCCAGATAAAGCCTACAACTTGTATACCAAAAACTTGTAAAAAGCAAACAAACAAAAAAACAATTGACTATCTTCTGTTAAAACTCACTGATCTAATAACTTAGGAACTACAGGCAGAAGAGCTATAAAATCCAGCCCCAAAGACAACTCAAGAGAAATAAATGCTGCTGTGTTGTTTCTAGAACTGAAAATTCAGAACCTACAGAAGAAAATCTGTAAACTTAAATTCTGTTATTCAGCCAACCAGTCATCACACTCCATCTATTTATTTGTTCATAATACTGCAGCAATTTCATGTCTGTATTTTTCCTTCCCAAAGTGTTAAAAATGAGCAAGGAAATATATACTTAAACGGTTTTTATTAGGTTACTGAATATATTGGGAAATAAGATTCCTCATTATACTTTAAAACTCATTATTTCCCAATATGATATTTAATCCAAAAATTCCAAATACACATAGTGTAGATTAACTTATGAAGAACTTGTGTGTGTTCTCAAAGGAAAAGCAAAGAAATCCCCCTGGTGACAGTGACTAATGACAGCCTCACCTAACTTCCAGCAGGGCTACAGACGAAGTTGATGTGAGGAACCATGGCAGGAGACAGTGAGGAAATCACCTTAATTTCTGAGCCAAAAAAGTCGGGCCATTTGGTCCCTAATACTATATAGATCTTTCCATGCAAGGTGACTGGTGGTATTTATTTAGTAAGTATGTATAGATGTATTTAACAAAGTTATGCGATTAAGATTATGCTACAAATTGGAATCATTTTCTTCTGTTTATGCTCAGGGCAACTTTTTCAACCATGACTTATTTTGTTTACTCTCAATTATTCATATGTCAAATCAGAAAGCTCCATTTTTTTGCATATACACACACAAGATAATTTTTCCAAAATTCTTATTTGCACATCTTCTACCAAAAATTCCTACCAACGAGACTAGAGATACAGTTTGAGACCCCAGAAAGTACTATTCAGAAAAAAAACCAAACACGTATCTTATAATATTAATTTATATTATATTTTAACATAAAGCTACATAAATTTTCTATCCTTCCTCAAAACACACTCACCTCTGGAACAGAATCCTACATTTGCTTAATGCCACCACATCCAGAATACTTGAGAAGACAATGAAAAAAATAACATATGCTACTGAAACTACGCAGGGAACTCAGAAAAAAATCAGTAATAAAACTGACCAGGAGACCCACATCTTACTAAAGTGTTCCGACTTTAAGAAGTGCCTGACTGTACAGTGAAGTGTCTGTGGATGAAATGGTATGATGCCTAAGCCTTGCTTGAAAACACTCCACCAAAACCAGAACAAGGTAGGTAGGTAGGTAGGTAGGTAGGTAGGTAGGTAGGTAGGTAGGTAGGGGTGTGTGTGGGTGTGTGTGTGTGTGTGTGTGTGTGTGTGTGTGTAATAGGCAAAATAAGGTTGGCAAAATACTGACATTATTTATCTGAGTGATGGATGTCCAGGCAGTGTCTTATTCTAGGTTGGGCTCTATAAAACTGCCAATGCTGTTTTTGACCTAAAAACTTGGCAATTTCACAGGATTCAACTTAATGTTATCTTTCTTTTTGGACACATTTTTTTTTCCTATAATAATGGTTTGTTTGTTTTTTTTTATTATCTGCTAGTGAGAATTCTTCAAACTAAACAGGATTTCAGGTTTACTAACAACTAAAATATGTTTAAAACAAACTATCAACATTTTACCTTATTTCATGGAAGCTAAGACTTAACTTCTTTTTTCCCACCTTTTAACATCTCTGAAGTTTGGAAGCATTTTATAGTCAACGGCATGTTATAGTTAAATTGGGTAGCGTTACTTTTCCTTGGTGGTACATAAACAGTGACACAACTTAAAATCAAAGATGCCTTAGATTCAGTGAAGTATGGTTAATGTAAGTGCTGAGAATAGCATTTTTAATCTACACTCTCTTTCTAATCAGGAATTTAGCACACAATGCCTAGTATTCCCAGCCCGAGGTTACCTAGAATTATCCTGGGAGTCTCCTCTTCAGAGAGAAAGGCCAGAGCCTGCTTGCTTTGTGACGGTTAGCTCCCTCCCCTATATTCTGGCACAATCCATAAGAATTAATTCCCAGGAGGATCTGGAGCTCACAGCATAGGAGGAAGAGTTCACTGTGCAGCGCTTCCTCTGAAAGTTGTTAAAACTCACGAACAAGGCCAGTGTGTAAATGTTAATTACCCCGAGCTTTGAAGGGCACCAAGCAGTGAGGTTAGAGGGGAAGGATGGTTGCAGGTGTGGTAGTAAGGGTGCGTGAATGTGAGCAATGGGTAAAACGAAAACAAGTGAATGGGATAAAATAGGTTCAGCTTCACCTCCGAAATCTCAAAGGGACTTCATTTCATGAATCCAGCAATTCACTTGGGTTTTTGCATTGACCTTATTTATTTTGCTCTTCGTGTTAACACCTACCCCTCACAGCCCTCAGAATTGGTTAGTGCAGTCTAATGGAAGAGCAACAGAGGGTTTGTGCAGGACTATGAGAGTGGCGGCTGCTGACCTGTTCATATTTCTCCAGTTCTGTGTGATAGATTTGTCTGATCTGGGTCAATTTGGCTCTGTAATCTGAGTGTTCAATAGAGTTATCTGAAGAACCTCCAGAGGCTGCCGCGGCTGCAGCTGCTGCCGCCGATCCCCCACCTTTCTCAGGACCTGAAACCCCTTCTGCCAAAAGCATATTGTCCAGTCTCATTAGCTGGGGGTCGGGAGGGTCCTCCTCCTGGGCTCCTCTGATGCTGAGACCTTCAAGGAAAGAGAGAGACAGAGAGAGAAGAAGCGAGAAATAGGACAAATAGTGTGAGTATTTTGTTTATTTGAGAAAATGATCAAACAACATTAGTGCACTACAATTCATGCTGAGAATTTCTTTGTTCACATTTACCAATAAGCGTGAGTATGAAAATTCTTTGAGAGAATATTTACATGCATCCTAGATTTCCTAATATTACACCCTCTCAATTTATCCTAGATTGGATTGCTGGAAAAAGGTAACTGCGGCTCAGAATATTCTAACGTCAATCTTCCCAAATTTAGATGCTTTAAGCATAAAATGGGAAGGGGGTAAAAACTTTGGGATTTTGAGAGGACAAAAATAATTCCAAGGATGTCAAACAAACACGTCTAAAGGTAGTTATTCTGTTTTTTTTTTTTCCTGTATGATTGGAAGAACAGAATCTAAAAATCCCATGGAATAATTCATTCACAAACTATATCCAAAAATTAGAAAATAAACAGAATTAGACGGGAGTCTCCATTGTATAATTTCAAGGGGAGAAGAGAAATTCATATGTTATGAAGTAATTAGCTATGCTTTAAAAGTATATATTATTGAAAATATATATATATATATATACTAGTGAATGAATCTGTTAAGCAATCTATGCAATCAGGACCCTAAATATAGTATTAAAAATGTACCATTGAAATGGCAATCCAGTGCTGGGCACAGTAGTCTCCATGTAATTTTGCTTTTAAATCAAGAACTTCCTAAGTGATGCCCAGTCAGCAACCTCATCTGAGAACTATAGATCACAGCTGACAATTCATAGGTTTAATCAGGTCACACAGGCTTTCTGCCAAGATGTTTTCAACAACACAGAAGACAAAGTTTTAAAATAATTATCATGGTATAAAAAGCACTGGAGTCATGGCAGCTCAAAATAAGCATTTTCATTAATGTGTAACATAATCTAAAATATCCCAGCCCAATTAACCTCTGTAAATCTGTTTAAAAGCAGGTTCCCCACACTTAGTTACAAGGCATCTTGGGGAAGGGGGAGGAGGGGAGTTGGCATCTTGCATGTCGGCATTTGGATGCTGCCTTTTTCCTCTGTGCCTGTTGTTGTTTATCCACAGTGGTGCACACTCTGTGTCTAGTGTAACTTACATGACAGTAACATCTATAAGCTGCCAAGTACTCAGCTGAGCACCAGCTCCGTGATTTTATATGCTAACCTAAAACTACCATCAATTCTTTTAAGAACAGATTTCATTCCTAGATGTCCTGAATTACACCCACAGCATGACAGAGCTCTTGGTTGTCTTAACTCAAACACACAACTTTAATTTCCTCCCTCAAAACACTTTAAAGCTGTCACTTTCATTTAAAAATATACTTCAGAATAATTTCAACTGGGTAATAAAACTAACTCACAATAATTTAAAATTATATCTGGTGCCTGGTCAGAGGTAAATAAATAAGGTTTGAAAACTGTAATATACTAAGACAATAAATTCATTTAGGGAACCAGAAAGTTAGATAACTCTGTAAATAAGATAAAATCAGTATCAACATTGCTGCTAATCAAAAATAGAAAAACGTGTATTTGCTATTTCTTCCAGATCTGGCAAATACTGGTTACACTGGTATTTTTAATTTAACATCTTTGATTTTCTTTCCATCCAATTCACTTTGTTAGATGTTAAAATCTCATGGCCTTGACACACTTGTAGTTCCACATACCAAGTTTTTTGTGCATCTGGCATGCAGTGAGGACTCACTGAGCAATGTCTTATCTTACATTTGGACTCAGCTTCTAAGTTTCTCCTTCTTAAACTAAAGGTTTGCTCACACTTTCATGTGTTCATTGTTTCTTTTTTCTATTTATACAGATACTGGTGCTTCTCCAGAAAAGGTGGTTTTTTTATCTGCCCTCAAGATTCCTCCAGGTTTCTAGTTTTCCACCTTGTACTTAAACATATTGATCTTTTCCCTATGGATATTTGGTGAGGTTCTTTAATAGCAGATCAACATCCACAGTCAAAATTATTACACTTCCCTGCACAAGCGTGGCAAACAACATGTTCAGTGACTTAATACACAAGGAAGCAGACTATTAGGGAGACAGAAGAAGGAAATTCATCAGGAAGAAATGCAAAAGACATGACACTTTTATACATTCCTAATATGCATTCCCAATACCACTATACCAACAGGAAGCAATCCTTAAAGTCAGTAGTAGTGGACACAAATAAAAATAATTATAAGAATGTATTTTTAGCTGGTATAATATTTTCCCCTTGTGATGAATAATATCTCTTCTAAAATCATAACTAAATCAACACTTCAGTGTTTGCCTCAAATACAGGAAAAATGTTTGAATGCAATCCTTCTGCGTTTACTTTACAAATTATGTGCATCAAATCTAATCAGAAAAATCACTTCCTAACAAAAAGTTCATACTCCTTTGGATGAAAAGTACTAAAGCACTGTATAATTAGGCAACATTGAGAAGGCTATTTATCAATACTGAAGTCATTTTCATACCTATAGTTGGAAAAGTGAATCAAATTTCTTTCTCTACTAAGCAAAGTCATGATTATGGATCTTTAAATAGTTAATATCTAGTTTCCAAAAATTATTGTTAATTTGAATATTTCTGTTCATATTACCTTACATTCAAGATTGCTATTTTATTCCTCATCCCATCTATCTATTCACCCACTATTACTTAGCTTACTAACCTGCCAAAGTCACACATGGCTTCCAATTATAACACCTACTCCTCTAGGCACCTATAAACATTTTAATGAACCTAAATCTGCAAGGGCCAGAACGAATTTGACTGTGTAGTTACCAAAATATCTTGATATCTTCAGATTTAAAGTTGGAAAAACGGTAATTTAAAAATTGCTCATTCTTGTTTTTAATCCAAAATGCGTACTAGAACATTTACAGAGATTTGTAAAGTTTTACATCTAGGTTCCTTGGTTATAACAGCATTATGAAGTTAAAAACCACCACAGCCCTATTTGCAATCTACTTATAACCACAACATTCATTTCAGTATCCCTAAGATTTAGACAAATCATACAAACACAGTAAAACATTGTTTAACAATGAACTTGGCTTTGTTATAAGCCCACAGTTTTTGCATATCTTTCAGCAAATCCTAATTAGCTGTCTTTCAACATGCTGTGCACCTGCCCCACAGATAATGGGAGAGAGCATCTGCATAGACGACTGCATTCGGAGGGCAATAAATAAATTACGGGTCAAAATTATTACAAAGCTTTCTCCGAATAAACGCATACCCTTCACAATACTAAGCTGCAGATGTGAAAAGTACCTAAAGCCCACTCAAATGGTATGATTACGGGGCTGTTTGAGTTTAATAATCTGACCGTAATTCAGGCATTTTCAACAGCTCATTAAGGGTTCATTAATATATAGGCAAGCTTTTGAATTATAAATAAGCAGATTAGAAATCTGCAGTGGCTGGATGGTACAGTAGTAGCCTCTCTAACAGAACAACTCTGTAATACAATGAAGGCTTGACCCAAGAGAATGAGGTGCAAACACAGGGCACTAACTAAGCTTCATGGTTCCCTCATTTCAAGGACCAAGCCCACTGGACCATGACAAACCTCTGTTCATCCAGGACTAAAGGGTGGCTTCAGACCATGGCTACTTCAAATGTTTTCTACACATAGCAATGAATTAGGCACGACTAAGAGCTAGCTCTACAATATTTCCAGAATCAGGGAAGGCACATTATACGTATAAGTAATGATAAATAAAAGTTATCAGATCATTTTTACTTTGTAAACAGTTCGTTATTCAGATCTGCTGAGAAACAAAAAGCTATTATGGAAACTTGAGTTGTTTGATTCCCCCACCCTACCCCACCCCCCCACCTAATGAGCATGCCATAAAACCAGATCCCAAATTATTCATAAGCTTAGGGCTCTGAAATCTCTATAATTTTGTTTTCTGATGGACTTGTTCTCGATTCATTCAACTACCACTCCAGTGTTAGCTCAGAGGAAAATGTTTTAGCAGTGACACGTAAAACGAGGCCAGATCAGATATTTTCAGCAAGCCCTGAATTCTTGGCTGCTTTGAAACCAGTCACAATGCTAATACTTTCTGTTTTCCTTACAATTTTCCATAGATTTTATTTTGTGTCTGTTATTTAAAAGTAACAAGTAGGATTATGGTCTGTGGTTTAAAGATGATTAAAGAAAATACCAACTTTGTTTTCTGTGCTTTCTGCATTTTAAATCAAGTTGGCTTCAGTTTGATATACATAACCCAAATTATAAGGAACAAAGATTAATACAGACAGGTTGCTACTTTTCCCCCCAAACGTTAAAAAAGGTAAGATATTTTTCTGTGAAATCCTTTAAATAAGAAGCAGTTTAAATATGAAACAGAAGAGCTGGAAACGAAATGAAGGTCACAAGCCCCATGGTTATAAGACCTCATTTGAAACAATCACTTTTCGTTGTGAAAAACTGGAATATAATTTGGAAACAAAGTAGAGAAAGACACTGAGAAATCCCTCAAGGCACCATTATTGAAAGTAGACTTAGGTCTGGGGGTGGAGGAGGGGAGGTTGGGGTTCTCAGACAAACAATGGGTGGACTAGAGATAAAGCTAAGGCCAAGTCCAGGGAAGGCAGACCCTTGAGTGGGGTCTGACTGACAGACAAAAAGAAAAAAGAAAAAAGAAAGATCTGGAATAATATTTGCACCTGATTTCTCACTCTCCTTCTTAGGACTAAAGATGAGACTTGTAATGAAAGGGAAGAATCCTATTATTTTGTAGGTATCAGTAGAACCAACTGTAAAAACAACTAATTTTTAAAATAGTATGAGGAAATGACAGATGATATAGTTGCCTATCACAACTCACGGCCCCATGCCCATCCCACTCTAGCTCCAAATCTCCTTTTAAGCCAATGTTAGTGTCTAATCCACTGAATATGGCAGTCATATTACAAGCTAATGTCACTTTCACTCCTATTTAAGGTGACTGCGTGGTGTGTGCACGTTTTTCATGTCAGGTATATTAAATATAACACGGCAATGCACTGCACATTTCCACGCCAACCTAGTTGTCACTTTCGCTTGACTCATTCTCTATTGAGGAAAAATGCAGCACTGGGAATTTACAAGGCTTTTCAGTTAAATGGACATAAATCACAGGTTTCATTCAAACCGAATAATCACTGGCCATAAAGAGCTACTTGTCTCTTACCATATATTACAGTGAAGTTCCTGTGAGCAATAATGCAGCCATTCATGGCAAAGAAAAACAGAGCGAGACATTAAGAACTGACATGTAATCCTGTTAGGGCCCTGACGTGGAGAGTGTGGCTGACATTTTTATCATATATGTCCATTTCTATTTGGAAAATCAGAGGAATAAAAATGATTACTTCACTGCCCAAATCTACCTTCCTAAAACAGCCCACTGAGATTTGTTTACATGCTGGGAAACTGCTTACTAGAAATTCATAAATCTAAGATTTTGAAGCATTTCCCCTGATGGTTAAATTGAAGATATGACTAGAAAGATTCCCCATAATGCTTCTCCACACCTCCATTTCCTTCACTTTCAACACATAAACTGTCAATCCATCGCTTTATTACACTTCACCTTCATTATAAAGCTGTTGGCAGGATGCCTATTTCTAACATACAGCACTGATAACTTTTCTCCAAGCACTTGCTGCAAAGCCATCTCACTCAAGAAAGCAGGCAACTAATGACCTTTATTAGAGGTTCGATAGAAAGCAGCTAGATGCTATAATGACATTATTAGTATCTTGGTCTGTACAGGTACTAGACTCCCGGGCAGAACCTGGTTGTTATTTTCCTGCAGTTTCACAGATGTACTTTAAATGACAAGAGGGAAAGCACTTAAAGGTATTTCTTGAGTCGCCGGTGTTTTTCCGTGCCAGTATGAGTCCCAAGGCTATGACTCTAGCATTTCTGCATGCTCCCAGCAATGCAAATGACAATACAGAGACCACTTATAAATCAATTCTTCTCCTTGGCCACACCACACCAATCCCCACCAAATCGCAAGTTCAGATGTTTATCTTGCCAGAAATAGAGGAATGTTCTACACAAAAGCCTGATATAATAATTTACACTAAACATGTTGCTATTTGAAGCCGTCAAAAATATTGATCCTATTTACCGTATTTACCCAGTAACTGATAAAGCTATGGTACCGTTCATTTATTTGAAAACATTTACTATGCTCCTTTCTGTTGTGGGAAGGTGTGTTCATTCTGCGGGAAAAGACTTTCGAAAAATCCTTCACTTTCATTATAGTTTCTCTTTCCCCTTCAAGTCTATTTTAGCCAACTGTTTACATAAAAATCTGAAACTACTGTTGGCTGGCAAAGGCAAATTTTGAAGACTTCCCACTTGCCAATTAGATCTTGCCTCAAGAGACAAGAAAGAGGAGTGAGCCTTGTCACTGTGAGAGTGAAGAGCAGCCAAGATGAAGGAGCAGATGGACTGTGCAATAAAAATGCAGAAAGAAGAGTTACATTTTTAAGGCACTTTTTTGTTAAATGGAGCTGCATCTTGTTGGAGCGCTTGATATATAAGCACTGTCAGCTACAGAAGAAGAGAACAGGGCTAGGGCAAGATATGAAGTATGCCGTGCTTGCATGAGACAGTGAAAAAAGGATGAAGGAAAAAACAGGCCATGTTTCTCACGCATATTAGCACAAAGGGTTACCTGTGCTCTGTTCTTAAAGGAAATTATTACAAGTGGGGAAAAAAAGGAAACGGCCATTTTCTTTTTATCTGAAGGGATAGATGTTCAAACAAAATGCTCTACTGAAAAGATTCTGAGGATTGGTAAATATGACAACTAAATTTGAAAGGAAAAAAAAAAACCCCAGCACTGTATAAAGAAAAGCAATGAGTTTCAGAATCTAAGAGGGGGGGAGAGAATTCTAATAACACTGGCTTTCATACCTACAGGTCTTTGTGACTAGCTATTCTGTGTGGTTACCAGTGATCTAATGTGCCTCTGATATCCTTTTAAATTTACCACGTGCCTGGGGTCTCCTCACTAGAAAATGCTGGAGTCCTGTATTTGGACTTTCATCAAAATCAATTAGTCCTATTATGTGCATTTTCTGGACGTGCTCCTCTTCTATTAAATGCATTTTAGCATTTGTTTACACAAACTCCTACTGCATCCTTCCTTTGCCCACATCCCCACGTTCTGTCCCCTTGCCTTTTCTCCCTGCAGAATGAGATCGCCATGGCACTTTCATTTCCTGTCTTGTCAGTTAAGATCACTGCCATGCTGTGAATGGGATAACATTGCACTGTGGCGCCTGCTCCTTCTAACATAGAGGGCATCGTGTGTGCTCCACCACACAGCTGCTTTCCCCACTACTCTATTTTCTGGAAGACCGAATCTTCTAGACTTTGATAAGTTCTTCCTACACCCAGTCCACAATACAAAATGTTTCTCCCCCAAAGCAAATTTTTTGTGTCCTTTTATTTCTTATGTGCCTTTAACCTCTTATTTTACAGCTGCTAATGTGATAACCCAAAACAATGTTTGCACTTGGGTATCCTTCTATTGCTTAGCCTGAAAGTTCTCTAGGTTCAAACTTCAGCATGTTGATTAAGCATATATGTAGATGCCAAGCAGCACGCTGTGTCTTTCACATTTTCTCTCATTTGATTTGTAAATGACCTTATAGGGTAGCATGCCATTATCTTCATTTATAGATGAGAAAACCAAACTTCAAAGAGGTTAAGTGACTTGCTCAAGATCATGTGGCTAGTAAACATGAAAGCAATGATTCAAGCACAGACCTGCCTTCCTTTAAGTCCAGGGTTCCATTATACCTCAAACACCTGGAGGAAGAGGTAATAATATTGGATTTTAAGGTGACTTTGCAAGTACAATACAAACGAGCTACACTACTGGAGAATATACCACATTACAAGAGAATATGGAGTCACACAAGCCTGGCTTCAAATTGACTCTGTTACTTTTTAGCTGTGTTTATGGGCAAGTCTTCTAGCTCATTCTCTTTAAATATAGATACCAGCAACTCAATGAATCATTGTGGAGTTTAAATGGTATAAAATGTGCAAAAATGCCTAAAACAGTACCTGGCACATAATCATCACTTTAAAAAATAATAGGGGCGTTCACTTTAAATCACAAAGACTGAAATCTGGTTTTATTAAAGTACTACATCTCCCCAAGTCAAAGAACTATTTACAGAATTCCAAAGTATCATCTGTGATGTTGAAACATTACCAAGAGCCATGCCATACATATAAAACAATGCAGAAGTTTTACAGTCTTAAAATGTAATCTGAAACAAATCTGTCCTACAATTAAAACTTTTAAAAGAGGTTAGAGTGGAAGAGAGCCAAAGCATAAGAGACTCTTAAAAACTGAGAACAAACTGAGGGTTGATGGGGGGTGGGAGGGAGGGGAGGGTGGATGATGGGTATTGAGGAGGGCACCTTTTGGGATGAGCACTGGGTGTTGTATGGAAACCAATTTGACAATAAACTTCATATATTGAAAAAAAAACAACAACAACTTTAATCTGACCTCTGGTAGTGTTCATACCAAATCTGATCTAGTCCACTACCAAAACTTCTTTTTTTTTTTTTTAAATGTTCACTTATTTTTGAGAGGGGGGGGAAGGGGGAGGGGCAGAGAGAGAGGGAGACAGACTCTGAATCAGGCTCCAGGCTTCGGAGCTGTCAGCACAGAGGCTGACTCGGGGCTTAAACTCATGAACCATGAGTTCATGACCCGAGCTGAAGTCGGCTGCTTAACCGACTGAGCCACCCAGGCGCCCCTACCAAAACTTCTGATTGAAGTTTTTCTTTTCTTCCTTTGATCTGACGTTTTTTATATATCAGAACTTCTTTGTCATAGATTGTGTTGCTGTTATTGTGCAACATATTTTAATGGTTTGTGGTTTTATTGCTTTTTGCTTTCTCAATTTTTATGACCTAAGTTATCTCTTTTCTTTTGTTCTTTCATGTTACTTTTACTCTCACATATTGCTTCCGGTGGTAGAATGGCACTTTGATGTATGTTGATGATGAAACACTCATGATTAGCAGTCTCTGGCCACACACTTCAAATAAACTCAGAAATCTAGAGAATGGCCACGTGTAGGGAACTGCATGGAAAGTAAATGGTGCCGTTTATTTGTCCTGAAATAAGGACTCTTCATCCTGTGAATTTACTCATTATCATGTTAGAACTAGCTATACTGTGTTTTGTTAAAATTAGTTAAAATTACCCAAAGTTATGCATCTTTTCTCAATTGGTGTTCTGGGAATATTTAATAAAACATTTTTGTAGATAAAATGGATGGTATCTTTTAAAACTTTACATGTAATCCATATATGATACAAAATTTTTGGTCAGAATTTGGGGAGAAAAATGGTCCTTTTTGCATTTGTTATTTTCCTCAAGTGAAAATTCTAGACCCCAGGTGAATTTAAAAATACCTGTACTAGGTTGCATATTTTTAAGGTAATCAGTAAGCATCATTCATACACCCCTCGGGGCAGGAAGAACCCGGCCCCTATCAGATCATTAACCTTATGCTTATCTTTGTATTCAGCTCCTTTGCTTTTGCTGCGGCCATCTTCTTTCTCTTTTCTCTAAAATGTTCACAAGTGAATGTAAAAATTACAGTCAGTCGACTTCATTATGAACAGCAGACACCCACTTGTTCCCTCTTTCCCCTCATAGGAAGAAATGCCCGCTTCATTGTTTCTGTAATGCCGAATGATCTTGATGCGCAGGCACTGCTCAAAAGAGCATGTTAGTAAACACGGCATGAGGGTCATTGGCATTCTCCGTGCGTTCCAATGTAACAGCACGGCGTAAAGTTTTATCTGTATTATTATAAAGGACGCAGGCTCAGTTTTATTGAAAAGGCTTTGTGAAGCATGGCATGATTATAGGAAACATGAACTTTACTGGACTTTCCATAGGATGTTACTTTTAAGTGTGCTGGCTCTTTAATATAAATATAGCATCTAATTAATGACTGAAGATGGGTTCTAGATTTTTACCAACTATCCATCTATATGCATCTCTCTTAAGGAGTCTACATTTTGCTGTAACTACTGTAGATGCTTCAGTCAACGATGAACTTCGAGAAGGATATTTGTGCTTCTCATGGTTGTATCACATCCATCACTCTCTTCCATTAAAAACCATGTAAGTGTCTGAAAAGCACGGCCACCCACATGGAATGCAGAGGACAATGGCAGAAAAGCCTGAAAGCATCCTCCGAGCAGCAAATCACACAAACAAGACCTCTGCTAATAATGCATTCATTTACTCATAAATAATCAAAGTAGCATATTTTTGAAATACAAATTACAAAAAGAGGCTGGCTTGACTCATAAAACCCAACATTCTAGTATAAATTTATTGATATTTTTCCCACAAACCATCTATTTTCTAGTAACCTATTAAATAAAAGCTTAACCAAAAAGAATCTATTTATATCTGGATCTGTATCTATATGCCATTAACTCTTTAAGCAAATAACCTACAGCAAAAATATCCAAAGACATTAAAAAAAAAAGAAGAAAAAACAACAACACAAAAAACCTTAACTCCTCAAAGCATATTCTAGATTTTGAAATCATAGAGATTTAATCCCTTCCTGAAACTGAAGTGAGTCAAATTCACTACAAAGACATATCAAAATCAAGGTGGACTGAAAATAACAGCAATTAAATAGAGTATTGCTCATTAGAACAATTAAAAACATTTTGCCTCTAGAGATGAAAAAAAAATTTTTTTTCCAGTTTAGGGGAATGGGGGGCATAAAGAGTGAGATGGGGCATATACAAATGGGCATATAAACAATTAATTAGTAAAGTCAATTTAAGGAGGATGAATATTAAGATCCTTCTGAAAAGCACCATAACATAATTACAATCAGGTTTTTTTCCACTTACTTAGAGGGCAATGTGTAAATGCACATTTCCCCCCATTGCCTACTTATGAAAAAAATGTTTATTATTCAACCCACTTCTCTGCAGAGGAGATACATATGCACTAATATAAACATGATTGTGGATTTATATTAACAGTATATAGATTTCAAAATTGCCTAAAGAAACCTGATTTTGAACTGGGTGCTTTAGGTGGTAAACCATGGAAATGTCAACTTTGATTTGAGCTAACAAAAAGGAATTTAGAGGATGGATAAGCTCCAGGACCTTTGAATTAAATGAAAGACCAGAACACTCCACAGAATGTCTGCAATAACAGTCTCTACAGAAAATTATGAGGAACTACATAAATCCACCCTCTTCCTCTTCACACAGGCTCATTAAAGCTGTACTGACTCTCTGGGCAGCTATAATTCTGCTGACTGATACCCTGGAATCACCCTGTCAATACCCAGTGGTGTGCTGCCTCTCCAACTATCTCTGCCCCTAATATTCCTCTCTTTGATGGGATTTGCTGACCTTTAATCTGATGCTAGTTTACTCTCATCACTGAAGTGTAAGTCGGAGAGCAATAAAACGGCAACCTCACTGATTCAAAAGGGAGAGCTAAAGCCTGCTAACTGTGAATCTAACCTTTCGTAATGGCTCGCTCTTAAAGGAGGAAGCATGAAGTGGAAGGCAGCTAAAACAAACAATGTGTAATGCTGAGCACAAGATTTATTAGAATCCCTTTTGCATGGGTATTACAAGAGGACATCAGGGCCGTAAACAAGAGATACACAAATATTTGCAAGGGAGACAGAAGTCTTGGTCAGAATACCCTTCCGTGCCAATACACATCTGAACAAGAACCGTGCTCCGGGAGATCAAGCAGGGTTAGATGAACGAAAAAGCCTGGGATTACTCCAGGTGGATGCAAACAATACCAGAGTAATAAAATCATCATTAAAAATAAGATGTTTTTCTGTGATGAAGTACCAGACTATAATGACTGAACACCAAAAACTCACATTCATAATGGGTCCCTGGAAATTCAAAGAGCTTGTGGAAATTAAATGCTTCCAAATAATTTTCAGTGTAATATCAAAGGAAGGTTAATAAGACCTCGCACATACTGAGTGCTTCCTAGGTGCCAGGCACTGATCCAAGTGCTTTACCTGTGTTAACTCACTTAGCGATCCCAACAATCCAAAGAGGGAGGTACTATTATTATGCCCACTTTTACTATCATAAAACTGAGGCGCACCCCAGCGGTGAAAGCCCACGCATATGGTCACACAGCTAGATGGCAAAAGAGCCAAGATTTGAACCTAGACACTCTAGCTTTACAGCCTGAACTCTTCACCTCCTCTTGCACATACTATTTTTAACAGAATCTAAAATACAGAGTAACTTCCTACCAGGAACATTCACTTCTATTTTATTTTTGTATTTTTAAAAGTTGGTTCTGGGTCATTTGAAAAACGTCTTCACCATAAGACCCTTTGTTCATTTGTGAATACTCATTCTTCATCAATGTTTTTTGTTTTATATGAAACAGTGATTTTGAAGAAATAAAAATAATATTATATAAATAACACTGTATTGTCAATTTTATATTTCTCCAAATTAATCTTTTAAAGATGATCACCGGGGCATATTTTCCAAAAATTTTGTCAATTAGGAAGACACAAGCAACCATTAAATCAAAAGTTGATGGGGCGCCTGGGTGGCTCAGTCGGTTGAGCGTCCGACTTCGGCTCAGGTCATGATCTCGCGGTCTGTGAGTTTGAGCCCCGAGTCGGGCTCTGTGCTGACAACTCGGAGCCTGGAGCCTGCTTTGGATTCTGTGTCTCCCTCTCTCTCTCTCTGCCCCTCCCCCCCCCCAATGCTCTGTCTCTCTCTGTCTCAGAAATAAACATTAAAAAAATAATAATAAATAAATAAATCAAAAGTTGAAGTAATAAAGTTCAAATATTTAATATTTTCAAACTGTATTTATACAAAAAACAATGTAAATTATTCCATAAATAGCAGCAAATGTGGGCCTCTTTTACATGATCTGAAACTGGCATCCAGTTTTTATGACTGATCTCCTGAGATTTCAACTATTTGGCCAACAAGTTTGAAGAGCCATTGCCTGAATCACAAATCTGTATAGATAGACTGGTTTCATATCAACTAGTGGCGCTAATAGAACAAAGCTACTCTTCACTTGCTTACACAAAGACTGAGTGTCTTCCATTATAAATTAATCTGGTAAACAAAAAAAGAAGGATCTTTCAGGTTGCAAAACACATGAATCTATATAAAATATACACTAAATGCCAGAGCGTAAACAAAGCGGAAGTTATTGCATAACAAATCTCTTCCGATCCTCCTGGGGAAAACAGAGTCTGACAGTATTAGGTTCTAACAGGTGCAGATAGCAGAAGAATTACTTATTCATTCTACCAGAAAGAAAAAGGATAATAAAAAGCATAATTTAATTTATAATTTATGTTTACAAGTGTTATTTTTAAGAGTTACAGTCTGCTTTGCAGATTACTTGGCCTGGTTCAAGTTGACATGTTGCATCATAGAACAAGCCTGAAGGGTCTTCACAACATGTACAGTAATTAACACGTCATTAACACATTAACTAATACACATTCAACATCATCAATGTTAATAGCATAATAATTAACTTGTTGTACATAGCACATAACACCCCCTGGCACTTTTCAAAATAAATTTGGAAATGCATACTTCCAAATATTTTAAAAGGTAGCAATTCATATTGAAATACTTTCATCAATAAACATTTTTATAGTTGTGTATGTGTGTTGTGTGTGTATTTTTTAAATGAGGCATATTTAGTGATGCTACAAATTAAATCTGTATCTGATTCAAACTGTACTGGTACGAAAATATGAAGAACAAAGACGAGGCTTACTCTCTGAAAGAACTAGTAATACATTAAAAATTTAATACTTGGCAGGTCAAATCTGGATACTCCCTGCAGAAGACAACCAATATTAATGAATCAGACTACAGAGTCATTGTCTGAGATCCCAAAGGAAACAATAATGCGAGTACAACAAATTCTTCGTAGAAGAGAAAATCCTGCAAAACTACTTAATAGAATATCACTGGTCAATGTCCTGATCATATATACGTTAAATCTGATATAATGTTTTTGAATATGCACATAATCTAGACTCAGTTTTAACTAAAAATTTACTCTGACTTTACTTTTCAGTTCAGGTCTTTGCAGGAAATACCTGCCTTACGATGAACCTCTCTTCCCATATAAGAAATAATCATTTATTTTTTTAAATACAAGTTGTTTTATTGCCACAATAGATCTAAAAGGTACAAATAAAGCCCCTTCTTCAAAAAACAAAGATCTGAGTTTCTCAAACAATGAAGGTGACAATTAAAACAAGGGCAAAAAATAAAAATAAGGCAACTTTGGGTGTCATGGTTCAAACAAGGATCCTGTCACATCAGGTAGCTACTTTTCACAGCTGATCTGGAGAACTCTGAGTAGTAAACTGATAACAAGAAAAGAGCGCAAAAGGATGAGATAAGCAAAATAAACACATTATAGACAGGCTGCCAGGTGAACTCAAGTTAATTACTGCCTGCTTATTATTTCTTTTAATACTTTTGCAACTGTTATTGGAAGTGACACCCTCTGGAAAACATAACTGGTTAGTTGACTCAACTAACTACAGGAGTCTGGCTATGTGCCAGGCACATATTCTTTTCCTTTTATATTCTTTTCTATTTGATATTTCATTCATTCATGCTTTCATTCAACAAACCCACCTACCAAATACCCATTATACATAGAGCACTGTGCTAAAACTTACATATAGCTGTTTGGCAGAAATTACTGATCACAACCACATAACTTCAGATTCCATTAAGAAAAAGCTATTTCAGAAATGCAATTTTGAAGTACAATTTCCTAGGTTTTAAATCAGTTAACATGCCATCTACTAAAATTAGTTGTACAAAAAAATCTGTATTCATTTAGTCTTTCATATGTAGTCAAGAAGCTCAGATCCAGAGTAAATGCCAGATAAGGAATCCATAAATGCCCTCTAAGTAAAGGCATTTATTTAAAAACATAAAATTTATCACTATCTTTCCCTTTATTTATGTCACCTTTGGTACTGGCTACCTTTGAGCTCTCTGGCATTACAACAGCAGGAGGTGAATATCACACCAATTTGAGATCAGAAAACTTTTAGGGAGAATATGACAAAAAAGAGGTGCTAAATTATGTTTTCTTCCAGCTTTAAAATCCTATAATTCTATAATAATGACAAAAAATCTAAAATAATATATAAACACAAAATACACAAATATCTAAACAGTATTTTAAGCCATCTTGTAGAACAGATTTAAGGACCTTCACCTGGCATCTATAAATAGTTCGGTTATATTTGGTTAGAGAAAGAATAAATTATAGTTTAATCCTTGAGCAACAAAATGTTCCCCTACTGAGTTTTTGGCCTTGAGGAAGAACCTGAAAGCAAAACATCCCACTTTTAAGCTTCTTGTTTTCCAGGTAGTACATGTAAAAAGGGTCAGTTTTCTGATAAAATACATTCTGCATTCCGCACATTGCTTGGTGGATGTGTTTCTTTTTGAAAAGTATCAAGGCATATTTGGGGGACTGGTATCATGATATAAATAATATATACACTTGAGTGCACATGACTAGGGATAAGACTCATTTGCTTTCACTACATCTCTATGTGGTTTGTTTGGGTGGAAAGCTACCTGCCTGTTGAGGCTACACTGTGGATGAGCAGAACCGTCAGCAGTTTATCCTGGGGTCTTCTACACCGCATACAATTATGCTGGGGTCACCTGGGTTATATAGGAAGCCTGAAGTTTTAAACTGTCATTAGAATATTGCAGCCCGATTTTAACAATACAGCAGTGCTTCTAATGATCTTAAAGGTAATTCACTATTCAGACCCCAAGCAAAAGATGCAAATGTAACACTGAAAGCTCCTTATTAAACACCCACAGGCTACGTCTCTGTACAATAAGTGGTCCAGGTCTTTTTAGAACATACTAATTAGATGAACAGAGAATCCGATAAATGCAAAACCAGGTCATGCAGCAAAAATGGCAAAGTGTTAAAAAAAAAAAAAAAAAAGTTGGGGGGGGGGAGTGGAGAATGAGAAAAACATACCAAATAACTCCATCACACCATTATTTAAAAATTATCTACAATAATGAGGCAAAATAAGTCATGTCAGGTCACTATTTGACTCACCCAAATTAGGGTGGATATTACTATTAAAGTTAAGTTTTAAGTTTATTGTCAGGGATATGCTTAACTGATGATACAATACTATGAATAATACATTAAGCAAAAGCCCAATCTAAAATTAAATTTGCCTTGGGTTATCTCCCATTACTATAAACATTCAGAATTATTCTGGTTTATAAATGAAAGCTAATATCAAGAAAATACTTTTTGGGGCTTTTACTCTTTAACAGTTGCAAATACAGAGTTGCCAAACCAACACCGGGACAGTTCTACAGAAGACAATGTCCTCAATTCTTAATCACTTCTAGATAAGCACTTACATAGACACATTTAATAGAAAATAGAAAAATATTACATTTGTCATTTAAGATGTATCAAAATTCAAGTAATTTATTTCACATGAAATGTTGGGCAAGAACCCTCCCCCCCCTTTTTAAAAATAAAGTCTCCTTGTTCTAATCCTAACTTTGTAGAGGGTGCAGAGTGGACAGTCTAGTCATGGCAGTGAGGCATTGAAATAGTCACCAGCTGACCAAAAGCTGTAAGACACTGTCAACGATAAAGCTTTAGGGTTTGTGTTCTATTCTCCTCCCTTCATGTACCCTCTGACAATGACAACATACACACACACACACACACACACACACACACACACTCCATCTAAAGAATGTGACATACACAATAAGGAGAAAAATAAACTAGGCATATGATAGAAAGGGCTTTCATCTCATAAGTTTGTTGAAAAACAATTTAGCTTCTTTAGAAGCTCTTACTGAAATCAGCATTTTAGTGACATTACTTCCAACACCACAGAAGTTTCTTTTATTAAATAACTCATGGGAGAAAAATACCCCTTAATGTCAAACGGTGGTTCTGTTTTACTCTGTTTTACTATCATTCGGTTCTAAATTCAGCCATTTCTATGTTAGTACTTGTGTATTCTTTAAAAAGGCTAAATGTTTTATGTAACTTTGGGCATCTACTGTAAACAATAAAATTATATGTATTAAAAAAATTGTACTCATACCTTAAACAACTTTAACATTCAACGTAAAATAACCATAATAAAAATAATCATAGATACCCAGAAGGAAGTACTAAATCAATCTACTACAACTTGAATTTATGAAACTTGAAGCACTGGACCAGAAGTCCAAGGACCTGGATCCTCATTTCATATCTGCTGTACTATTGGGTTGTATGGCCTTGGGCAAGTTGCCTCCCCAGAGTCTCATTTTTCTGTCTATAAAATGAGAGGACTGAGTTAGATGTTCCATAGGCTCCTTTCCCTGACAAGTTCAGAATTTTAGTTAGGACTCTGATACTATGATTATAAACTATGATAAGTGGCCCAATGATTCTGAAATGGGCCCTAAAATTCAAAAGGCCCTAATTTTATTTACTCTGTAAAGTAAAATTGAGTCATTATTACACTAAATTCTCTGAAACTTAAGTTGCATCACATTCTAAAGGAGAGTATGGAAGTTTCCAGGAGAAAATTTTGTTCTTCTCTCAGAATCAGGTTGTACTAGGGAAGTGGGGTAGAGGTAAGGAATGGTGGTAGGACAGTGTCCTTACTGGTAAGAACGGTAACACCTAACACATAAATCTTATTCTAAAGACACAAAACGCTGCCTCAGAACCTCAAATCTTTCTTAGCCCAGAGACCAGGTCCACAGATCTATAGTACAAGAAGAAACCCCATTATCTATTCCATCACACAGTTGACTTCAGGCTCAAGTTACAATTCTTATGTAGAGGCCACTGTACTTAAAAGGCCGTATTTGTTAAAGAACAATGTATTTTGTAGTGCACTAGGTAGTGCCTCATAAAATGGTTGCCACCTGGAAGTGAATGATAATTGAAACAAGACACATTAATATTTTAATTATTTTAAGAATTGACTAAAATTTATTTAAAATACCCGTTCCTTAATTAGGGCTTAACACCAGCTAGTGGTAGATATATATTCACAGTGTTTAAGACCTTGACAAGATTCTGGGGTGCCTGGGTGGCTCAATCAGTTGAGTATCTGACTCTTGATTCTGGCTCAGGCCATGATGCCAGGGTCATGGTATTGAGCCCCGGAGATTCTCTCTCACCCTCTCTCTGCGCCTCTCCCACGCTCAGGCTCGCTCTCGTGCTCTCTCTCTCTCTCATAAACAAACAAACAAACAAATAAATATAAAAATAAAAAATAATACAGACCTTTACAGGATGCTATGCAAATAATAATTCTGCCCATGTCCAATACAAGTAAACAGCACTTGTATGGAAAGCTCCCATAAACTCTGATGCTTTTTCTTACTTCAATCCAGTACTTTCAAATCAGATAACCTCAAATAGCAGTTTTCTCTGCATAAACTAGAAGTACAATAAATTTCAGTACGTGGCTTTTCAGACATGTGAATACATTTTACTGGTATATATGACATTTCAGAATGGCTTACGCCTCTAATTTGTTGAAGATCATTCAAATATTTTAAACCAAAATTGTAAGTAACATTTGCCAGAAAGTAGTTAATAGTGATAATTCTCAGAACCCAGAAAAGGCCTCCTCAATTCATACTTAGATCATTTACCATTCCAAAATATACTCTATTTTTTCTGATATTCTCCATAAAGTCTCGGGTTTGATTGGATGGTATAACAAGCAAAATATCTTGTGAATGTTTTTTGCCCTCAAGAAGCTATTCTAAATGAATTAGTCCTCCACAAATTAATGAATTCATATTTTAAGATGCATTTGCAAAATGTTCTATCATTCCAATGCTAATTTGCAACCTAGTTAAGAAATGTTAGCCTACTTGGAGGGAAAAAAAAAATCTAATGGGGGGTGAAAGTCATGTTTGCACAGAAAAGAAGGACATGTGAATACAAAGCTCATATGTACTGGTTTTGACAAGACACTGCATTTCAGTGATTTTATTATGCATATGATTTCAAATATTCAATACCATTTAGATATACACCTAACTATTGAAACCTTTTAAACAATGATTACATTTTAAAAATTCACATTAAATTACATGTAATTTCTTGAAATCAATTATAGATGAGCAGGAAAGGAAACAGTTAATACGCTAATTACAATAATTAAGAGTTGCCAATTTAATTATAGCTGGCGATATGAATGCTCTAACATTTGTTAGAGTGTAAAAAACAAACCTTTAATGCAGAGACTTTGTTCACAAACATCTAATGGAGACCTCCTCTACCTCACTCTGTGCTTCTCTGCTGACACAACAGCAATGGGTTCAGATTGAAGAACTTGTCAGCAATCAGGCAGGAGGAGGCTAATTAGCTTGCAGGTTAATGAGTGTGATGGCTCTTGACAGCGTTTGGTTACAGCCTCTTCTGTATTTAAACAATAAATGATTACTTATATACAGTTGAGACATTCTAACCATAACAGCCAAGCCCACATTTGGTTTTACAAGTATAAAATCAGTTCTTTTGTTTGTAAATCAAAAATATAAAATTTCCATTAGTTATATGTCTCACATTCTCAATACAGAAATACAGTAAGGAATACAGAAAGGAAATGGGCATTTTCTAAAAGGTAATACATGTCTTTATATACAGTTATGCCCTTTTGAGTTGAAAATTTCCATTGAAAAGTGCCTGGTGGGTGACATAACTGGGCTACTAAATGATAGTTTAAATATAGCAGCTTTTTAGTAACGTATTAACAACTTTCCTAAAAAAAAAATTCAAGGAAGATTTCTGTCTTAATTTTTTATTCTAGGTTCCTCTTTCTGTGAAATAAGTATACAAGGCACACACAGAGGAATCTCTCCGCTTACCTTGTCAGTTACTAGGGATTTGAAAACAGGTGGTGAATTAAGGAAATAGCTCTATTGAGAGATTAACCCATTTCATCAGCCAGTGGAGAAGGAAATAAGAACATTTTTACAGCATCCTTATAATCCATATATTTAGTGGTAACAGAAATGCCTTAATAAAAGCACCAAGAAAAGAAATAAGTGAGTACTTTGCAGCATTTTGATTTACTTTGTAAAGTAGCAAGTATTAAAATCTAAGTAGTCTGATTTTTATTTACATGAGAGGAAAATGATATGTGTCCAGGAAAACCTTATCGGAGAATTAAACTGAACTTTAGCTGCATAATATCAAGGGAAGGTTATTTCAATTTAATATTCAGTGTTCCCTAGAAATTTGAGCACAGACATGGAAGAAACACCTGCTGAGATTCACACTGCTTTCTAAATTATTTTGCATGCATGAAAATATTATTTGTGTACCTTTCTCACTACTGTATGATGAGCATTTGAATAAAAATAGAAAAGTAATAAAATTTTCAAACATGTACCTTTCTAATGCTCTTTTTTATGTTTAAGAATAAAAAGTATTATATCCATCACAATTATGGTAGCCAATAAATAACTATACATCAAAAAGCTGTAGTAGACCTGGGCAGATTTAGTGGAGGAAAAAAAAAAAAAACAACAACAAAAAACTAGTGTACAAACCAAAACAGTTTGTTGTAGACTTAAAAATTCTACGTATAGTGAGTGCCTATAATTTCCAAAGGATGAAAGAAATGAGGCAAACTCAAATTACGTGGTTTGTTTATTACTTTCCCTTAGTTATTCTGAATAAAAATCCTTAGGGTCAACACACAAGTATGTTTAAAATTTTCCATCCATTGTGTGCTACTTAAACATCTGAATTCTCTACTACATTATAAACAGTACATGAATGCAAGTTTCTCTATATCAGGTGTACATTCTTAAATGATACCAATAACATAGCTTTACAGGTAGGTCTTATCACACATACATGCAGCCCAGTGCATTTTATAATCTACGCCCCTAAACTGGTTACATAGATCCTTTAAGCCCCAAAGGTCATAATGTTGTACTAGATTTAGGTGGACATGTAAACAACTTTTCCTAAGTTCAAACCCAATTAATATTTGCAGAATCAAAATTTTCCTCTGAAATATATGATTAATTCCAACTTGGTGACTTTTGGGGGGAAACTGACACCTAGCCAAAATCACAACCCATTCTGCCTGTTTAAATGAGAATATTCCTCAGTCTGAAAAATTATTTATAGAGATTTTTTACTACCCTTGTATACTGCAATGTTATTTCCTTTCCCACACACTAGCAAAGTCCATTTTCACAACTGCTATAAAGCGGCATGTTCACAGCTAGTAAAACAACTCAATAAATAGCCTCACGAAGCTATAGCTGTCTCATATCCTTTCCTCAATAAAAACAGAGGTGAACTGCTTATTTTCAGCAGCACACTATAAGAAGACAGAAGCATTATGACTGCTCATACATTCTGACTATCATTTGCCACAAGCTATATCTGTCAGCATTAAATAAAGCTGCATTATAAATGTAAACAAAACACCCACATCTACAAAATGAGCTGTCCGCCATGGCTGTAGGCATGAATTGAACCCGCTTATTGACTCAGGTTGCTCTTTTTATTTATTCTTCTACAAAGACATGCATTTACTTTACCCTACAAGCATACTAGGTTTCAGAAAGGCAACTAGTCTTGTGCTACAGCAAAAAAGGCACATGTTGACAAATGCATATCTTAATAGGAATAACACTATGTAGGCAAACATTGACCAATTGGTAAAAACTTGATTTATTTAAAAAGGATCTTCTAGATCAAAACACCAAATCATAAAAAAATCTGTGAACCTAGTCCTCTAAATATACACTTATGAACTACAAGAAGTAATTTACTATCAAAAACAACAGAACTTTAATTTCGAATATCTAAGGATAACAAAGGAAAAGGCGTCAAATGATACCCACACAATTGTCCCACCCTCCATAACTTGGGTATTCACCGATAAAGCGGGGAGCTAAATATTCGGGGAATTCCATTAGGGAGGGCATAAAATTAACTCAAGCTACCAACAAAAATTAGTTTATGAAAAAATGAATATATCATTTGCAAAAAGCCTTTTGTACTTTTCCCAGATGTTTTATGCTTAGCACAACTTATGCAGCCATGTTGATATAAGAATCACAAGGTAACAAAGAAAGCTTTGTAAACTTAAAAACACTTCGCCAGTTTTATTTTATTTTTAATTCTGAGTAGTAGATAATTCTGAACTCACTGCAATAAGTTTACATTCTCACTGAGAATGTTTCAAAAAAGTAAGGAGGAGGCCTTTTCTCTTTATTATTGTTCCATGACAGGACATGATGCTAGGGAAATGGACATCTGAATGGCAGACACCTGGATCCCTGGGAGTGAATACAGCTAATACAGATAATATTTCAACAGGTGTGCTACATGTCAAGATTTTAGTCTCTTTGCAGGCTTATTTTTAAAAGGACCATCATCGTGCCAAATCATGACAAATGAAGGTATGTTTTGAGAATATTCATTACAGACAGAGCCAGAATATACATACAAACCAACAATACACATACATTACCGTAAAAATGAAATACAGCAGTCTTTCAAACAACCACCGGAGCTCATCTGTGTACTTGACCGAATAATTTCTCAATTAGTTTTCTCCACTAGACTGACTGATGCTTTGGCCTTGTGTAGACAGAGCTACAGAACTAGGTTAAAAATAAGCCTAGGCAGTCAGAGATTTCCCGATGACAGAGATCTAAACATATGCAGAGACAAAGTACTCCAAAGAGGTTAGTCTTTGTCACCTGTTGAATAATCTAAGAGTCACTGAGGACTAAAAGTCCCGCACCTTTGGTCTCTAAGTACAAAACAGCCCACAGATTAAAGTCTAGATTTTAAAAGGAGGAAGTAAAATGCAGTGGTTAAAATATTAACACGTACTGTCACAGCTTATTCTTATGTAGGACATCATCCCCTATAAAAGGGAAAGCATAAATGTTCCTTGGCTTCTCACTATTCCATAGATGGATATTAATTATTACTGCCTTTCCTTTCTAAGATAAGCTTGTTAACAAGAACTACAGGATTGCTTACAGCTGCTATCCATACTGGGTAGGTTGCATCATTGTTTATGATGTTTACAGAAAAAAGGGAAATCAGTACAAAGAAATAGTATGGAGTAATTAATGTATTGTAGTGTAGTAATTTCCACTTTCTACCTCCATTTAAATAAAATAAAGCTCAGTAATGCCAGCGTAAATCAGGGGGAGCCACAGGGAGCACAGCAAGGCAAAGACATTAAAGCCAAACCAAAGCCCTTCTTCACCCAAGCTACTATTATTATTACTTGTGCAAAGCAAATATTCAGCCTCCAACCTTAAATCATTTCAATTCCTATTTCCAAGTATAATTTAATCTTTTTCGGCGACACTTGATGCTTACTTCATCACAGCATAATGACAGATTAAAAAGTTGTTGAATTAAATATTAAAGAGGACTTCAGGCAGTTCTGCATTTTTAAGGAATAACACAGATTGGGGATGAAATGAGAAGCCCAAATGCATATTTTATACCAAAAGGAAAGAATACATATATTTTTCCTTCAGGCCACCTACTTTGTAATAAAACACAGGACAGGTTTTTATTTAGTGGATAAAAATGTGAAATAGTATTATAAGCTTCATATCATTATAATCTGGCACCATACAATGATGTCAAAGCTAATGATACGAAGTAAGAATATGATTTTTTGAGTGAATATCTTATTTAAATATTTTTAAAATAAGTATATTCATAATTTATCACTTTTGCATTCTAATTTTAAAAATTAACTTATTTGTGGAAATTTATCTCAGAGACAAAAATCACACAGATGATAGCATCAAAAGCAAACACTGTGTGAATGATTTTATGATACATACTGTTCTGAGAGGGTAAGGAAAAAAAAGTTGAGCCATATTGGTAAATATAGTTCCAATTAAAATGCTGATTAGACTGCAAGAGCTAATTTTGGAAGCTCCCATTAGATTCAGGTAAAATTAGGGATAAAATGTACATAATAGTAGTACCTTAACTCTTCAATGGAATGGAAACAGAGTCAAAAGCCAAAATTTCAGATATTTATACACAGAATATATACAGTTAATAATACAAAGATACACATAGTTAAAATTCCAAGGGCCCTTAGATCACTAAGTTTGGCATATGTTATCAATTTTGTTTTTAAAGAACAGAGATATTTTCCCCTGAGGGTTAAAAGAAAACAAATTTTAAAATTCTTGTTTCATTGTTATTTCAAGCAATTTCATGGGAGAAAAAAACAACTTCATAAACATTTTATTCTATTTGTGTAACATCAAATGCAATCTTTTGTACATGTGTACATTTAAACACAAAGGTTTTAAGTATGTAAGTACTTTCTTTTTTGCTTTTTCATTTCGCTTATGTGTTACCAATATTGTCTTTTTGATTGAACCACATGAAATTGACATCTTTCAAATAAAAACAGGTCAGATACTATCAGCAATTTCACATGATTTAATATTCATTCTAGTAAGTTATATTTTTATGTATGCACGTGAGAAAAAGTCATCCACACTAATATGTTCTAAGCAATCAGAAGTGACTTTAAAAATACGTACTATGTATCAAAGGATCAACATTTTCCTTATAGGCCAGAGAAGCTAACGACATTTGTTCTCAAAACTAGTTCCGTTTTGGAACAAGGGCATAGTACAAATGTCAGAAGAAAGTATTACCGTTTTTTACATAATGCTTTTTATTTATTTATTGAAAGAAACACAGAAAATGATAAAGGTACTGCACTGATCTCTTCAGAAATTATTTTTTTTTTGGCTGGGATAGAGCTAAGTATCATCATAGCTAGCAACTACATGTGGCCTTGAAAAGATGGCCTAATTCCTTTTGGAAAAATTTTCAGTGTGGTTGCTCCTGGCTGAATATGACACAATTTACTCGTGAAAATGCCACACACACCATCCTTTAAAGAAAAGTACAAAATATGACCACGGAATTGTTTTTGCAAATGCAAAAAAGGGGCAAGGCTTTTAAAAATTATCCTTTTATATTAATCTTTCCAAATCTCACTGTTCTGTTCTACTGGCATGGATATGTGGCTGCTTACTCCTTGCAAGCATACAATTCTAACTTCACACAATCAGATGCATAAACTACACTGTAGAAATACAGCACAATAATCTTTACTGATGCTCCTCAGAAGTGCTAAAAGAATAGAAAAGGCACATTCATCCTCCCTAGTATCCCTAGTACTTCTTGACTAAAGCCAAGTCCTGGAGAAAAGGGTGGGGTTGGGTATAGTGGTGACAAAAAGAGCTGTTTTTTATGGCCTCCATATTTAAATCCTGGAAAGAGCAATAATCTTAATTTTCTGGAATGTTTTCCATACAGCAATAATGAGGTAATAATTTCCCATCACCTAGGACATAGTAGGTACTCAACAAATGTTTGTACAATTAAATTCCCTGTGAAATTCCCTATGGAATTCAGTCTCCCATTGAAAAATAGCCATTAAGTTAGGATGCCTCAGAGCCAATTACAGTGGGAAACCTCCAGGAGGATGCTTCATATTTACAGTGAGGGATTAGAAAGGGTTGTTTTTTTGTTTTGGTCCCCTCCCCTCTCCTCACTCCCCTCGCAACCACCATTTTCCCAGGGTGTTCTTGTTTTGTAGCTGGTTTGGAATTTTTTCCAATCAGTCGAAGACGTTCACAGGGCGATTATGCCGTCCTCCTCTGAGATAACCGGAGTCGGCAGCAACCCAGCTAAAGTGACATCAGGGAAATCCAGCCTCTGGGGTCGCCAGGCCTCAAATCAAGTTCGGGTTTGGACTCGAAAGGACTAACTCCCTGGCTCGGGAGCAGGTCTGATTCCCAGGTGGTGCCAACCCCAGGGTGCGAGGCCGGGCTGCGGGCTTCCGGGCAGGAAAGGCCGGGCCTCCACGGCCGCCGCCCGCCCGGCCACCCACCCCCGCGGGGCTCAGGCTGGGCCGCCTCCGGCGCGGGGGGCGGGGGCGGCTCAGGACTGCGGCGCCGCTCCGGCCCGCGGCCCGCGGGGCGCGCCCATTGTTCTCCGCGGCGCCGAGCGACGGCCCCGCGGCCCCGCGGCCCGCGGCGATCCCGGCTCCCCCTCCCGCGGCCGCGCCGGGAGGCCCCGGGGCTGGCCCGCTCCCGCTCCCGCTGTTGCGCGCCCCCGCCCCTCGGGCTGACAGCGAATTCTCACCGCCCTGACTGCATAATTAATGTAAATGGAGCAGCCTCCGTGTCCTGTGCGGGCTCTTTGGGTTTACTTTTGTGCGACACGTACACAGGAATATTAACTAGAGAAAGCAGCATCACAACAGGGGTGGAAAATCAGCCTGTCAGGGACTCCTTCCAAACGCCACGGAAAGCGGAGCGGCTTCAAGATTGTTTCATCAAGGTGATTGAGAACAAACAACTACTAAGGAAAGAAAATTTGGGCTTACACTGAGCTCCCACACATCCACTATTTATCTTTCTAGAATCTTTAGAAAGGAGATTCCTAACACATCTTTATGCAAAACTCGGGACTTGAGGAAAAGAGTGAGGCTGCTGCGTGTGCGCACAGCCAAAAGAGCCTTGGCTCGGCCGGTGCGTGTGCAACGCGCACCTACTCGGCGCGCGTGCAGACGCCTTTCAACAACCCACAGCCAGGGAGGAAGAGGCCAGGACCGGAGACACCTCTCCACGGGTCAGTGAGTTACTCCCCAGAAACCACGGGTAATCGTGGGCGACGCCACACTTAACAGAAATTAAGGCCGATGACCCTGGGGATGCTCACGAACCCTTCAGTAAGGTGCCCAATTTGTATTACTGCTGTTCCACCTCCAATCAAACTATGTCAAGGACATTTTCTTGTAGTTTGTGGTCACTGTTTTTCTTTCCATAACCTGACGTGGGAGAAAGTACTTCAAGGTTAAAATAAACAGTAAACTTGCAAAAGTACATTTTACACCAAAAAAAAACTTTAAAAATATTTTTTACTCAATAGTCATAATCATCCAAAGTATCTCATGTTGGATATCTTCTTCACCAAAGAAGCAGAGAATGTGACTTCCCAAGCCTTATGCTGTCTGACCTAAATTAGGACTAAATCTTGCTATATCTTTTAGTATATTGGCCTCCTACAAAAATTATTTTAAAAATTAAGAACTTAACATCTCAAATGTACACATTTAGTTACTTAATTTCAGTTACAGAAGCAGGGCATTACAAATTTTTGAACAAATTACCAGTTGCTTTAAGTGTTTCTGTAACTTTCCTAGTATTTAGTTTTTACACTGTTTAGCAGAGGATGAAATACATTACAAAACAGACCCCAAAATCCTTCAACAAAACTATTGTAAATTTCATCTTGCAGGTGTGTTAGGTGTTGGTAAGATACAACAAGAACAATATTGGAATATCAAATCTACCTCTCAAATAATGCCATCAAGGTAGAGTGTTTTTGTAAGGCACGTGTGCCACCTCTTACACAACAGAGTGACTTAATCCTGAATGTTCTCAAGAAATTCCTTCACACAAAGGGGTCAGTTGTAGGCCACAGAATAACCTTTACTTTTACGTATTTGGCTGTTAAATGATTGAGAGCTAAATCCATATGCATGTCTTTACTGGCTTAATTAGGGATGTGTACAATAACTGAAAATCATACCTTTAACCATTCAATGTAGTACACGGCAAAGAGATCAAAATGGACACCGATCAAAAGGTTTACTTTAGACAGGAAGCAGCCAGTCGGGCCATTATGACAAATTAAAGGTATTATATTCAAGTCATTTTTAATCTCCTAAAAATGAATAATACTTCTCTGCACATTATATCATTTTTCTCCACAGAAGTAACATTTCTTTTATGTCTAAATGTATATATTCCTTCATGATACTTCAGCTCTTCTTCTAGAGGTAGTAGAGGTTTACTACTCTCCATTCTAAGCCAATGTTTTCACCACATTTGGACTCCTCTCTCTTTATATGCCATAACTGACTCATCACGTATTTAAGTAAAAGCTCCTGCATTTAAAAAATGAGAACTCACAAACTGATGATGCACAGTAATCTTATCTCCGGAATCTTATTTTACTGCACTAAAATTCTTTTTGGCATTCTGTAGTTAATAACTTCTATATTAACATATGATGCTTTATGTCCAGTCACTATGTTTGGTAAATAGAAGATAAATTCACCCTTATGTTCTAATTCACCCTTAACTTTCTAATTCTGGAACTTTTTATTTTTACTTTTAAGAACTTAAAATAGGTATTACAATGTCAATCTTGATGTTTTTAAAAGGACACCAAATTTAGGGTCAGTACAAGGAAGTATAAACAGAAAAGTCCCTTGAGATACTGGTGTGAAACCCGCAGCTCATTGATTTTGTTCTTGATAATATGCTATTAAATTGGCGAACATGCTGACCTTGTGTGCAAAGGCAGAATTGTGCATATGCAACAGAAAGTTAAAAAACAGCTTCAAAATGACTGTTTAAAACTGTAGACTACAAAACCTTAAAATACAGACATTCCATAGTTTATTTAAAATTGGCAACCACAATTTAACAAGCTATTCTAACAAATGATTAGCATAGCGTGTGCTTTTCTTTAGCCATCAATTATGACACAGGGTAATGCAGGGCACAACTTAAGTGTCAAATTACAATATGCTATACAAAACCACTTTGCAACACAGCTTTCTGTTTGCTTAGCAATTACTACAGAGCACACTGCTTTTCATGAAAGGAATTGGTCAGAACTGTTTATAAGAATTGCCACAGATGTTTATATACTTATATTAAAAAGAATTAGTTGATAATTTCATAAAATTTCTCTTTAACCTTTAATAAAATGGCTTGGTTATTTTGTGTTGCTTTAAAACTCTGCAGACAACCAAAACGGTCTGAGTCTTTTTCTTTTCAAAATAAGATTCATCTGTAGCATGTGACAAAAGTAGAATAATACTTTTCAAGACCAAAGTATGAAATGTGTTTTCACTAATTTGTCCACTAAGAAAATTTAGAACTTTTATTATTTGAATGGCTGCCATTGTGACAATCTAAATTAGTGAAATATGTAATCATTCTGAAGACAGAGCAACAGATCACTTTATAATTCTCAGTAAGATAAACACAGATTTAAATGCAAAATAAACTAGTAGAATTTCAGAAATGTGGTTCAGGTTATAATTTTCACATAGCAATCACTTTCAAATACTGGATCTATCAGAAGTGAAAATGAATAAAGGTTATCTGTCTTAATTGTGGGACCATCCATTAATTCATAAAACTCTTATGTGAATAAATACTTAATGAGAAAAGGGAAAAAATACACAAAACAGTTTTTATGCTGTTTTTTCCGTTCTGCTGCTGTCCTTTCTCCTGCATTTGCCTAAAGGCTCTCAGTAAATTACACTCCCAGTAAATGACTGTAATTTACCCGTTGAATTCCCTTGTTCAGGAAAAGCACAAAAACACATTCCAGCATTTCCACAGCTCAAATTTACCATTCGGGATGTCAAGAACAATCCATGGGCAGTAATTTGAAACTGTTTGAACCTTCAAATGAGGGAAATTAGAAATGTTTTGAGAGCTAAGATTTTCAGTGAGGAGATAAAAACCTGATAAAAATCTCTAACTGTTCTGGTTCCTTTCTTCCCCTCCCATATCAGACACAGAGGCCTACATAAACTGTTCCACAGTGGGTTTTGAGACGGTGATACAGAATACAGTATTGATAATATAAGTCAAATTTATATTTACCAGGTTAATTTTTAATGATAATACACACTACATTAATGTCACACTTAATGTTAAAAACACAGATCCTGCTATGCACTTTTCTCTCAAAACTATCTCCCTGTGCACTATCTACCTGACCATCACTCAAAATAACTTCCTCTAGTACAACTTATATGAGCAAAGTTACATAAAGACTCAGGGCCCCAAGGATACCCAGCAGTCACTGTTAAAATTATTTGCATAAATAAGAACAAAGACTTTCTATTTAGTTATGTTCCAATACAAAGAAATTGCATGCACAAAGAAATGTAAACATTTACATGGACCAAACTTGAACTATATCACTTAATATTTTAATATGCAACACAGGTCAACATATAGAATAAACCAGCATAATCCCCAAGGTAAACACTTACTGCTGTAAGACACACACACACTCACACACACATACACCCTAGAGTTAAGAACATTCAATAACCAAAACAGCCTATTTCACTCTGTCTAAAGGCAGGTTTTCATATGGCAAAATGGTTATAAATCCTCATTATCCTAAATAAAATTACAGCACTTTAAACATTTCCAGGGAGAACATTCTCTCTTCTAAACAACTACCTTAGCGAGTAATAGGAAGCAATATGGTTGCACTTGTGTCACAGTTGGAAGCCTTTTTAAACTGTCGCCCTGCTAGCAAACCGATTCTACATATTAAAATGAATGTGTTGCTTATTTCAAGGGGAAAAATCATTTATAAAATCAAGACCATTATTAGGATATTGTGACTCACTTCCTCTTTAAAATGAAGCAGAAGTACAGAAGGCAATAATCTATATATGTTCACATAACTTCACTCTCCATCAGTGGTCTTAGAAGAAAAGATGAGGCTTTGTATATTTAACATTTAATAACCAAAGAGCCTACTGCACCAAGTACTTCTGATCACAAATTAGAGTGGAAAAAATCCCTAAATTTCCTTTTTAGTGTAAAAGGTGAGCCTTTACAAATGTCTCCAACTAAATTAGATAGACTGTTAAAAAAAAAAAATGTGTGTGTGTGTGTGTTTTTTAATCTACTTTAGACTATCTGCCAAGGGCATCCTTTCCCCAATGGTTTTGTGGTACTAGGAGTACTCTAGCTATCATAATAGCTGTATAATAACTGTAACAGATTAATAGTTTGGAAAGTTTAATACGGGGCCCCAGCTAATAACATGGGCCCAACTTCAGTTGTGCCCTGAAGTTCAAAGAGAGAAACGAATGATAGGCAATACTACTCACTGGGCAGATAAAGATGCTTTTCTCATGTTCAAGTTTGTATTAAATTATGAAAAATACATTGGGGCTTCTCTACATGCTTTTTACCTAGGTATACAGTGGCCATATGATTTTTAAATTCCACATAGGTAATGGAAGAAGTTCAGTACTCCCAAAGGGGAACTATGACCATCTCTCCCCAGGGGTTTGTAGGGCAGTGCTGCCCTCTAATCAAATGAATGCTCTGTTTGTTTCTAAAATACACCTTGTAGGTTCTTAAGCATTAAGTTTGTTGGCATTTCATGTGAATGATTTAGTTTTTATAATTTGAGGTATTTTTACATTTGGAGGATATATTCAATTCAGTAAAGGCTTCCTGAACACTGTGTACCACCATGCTTAACTGGGAAAGGCAACTAGTAATAAAGTAATTAACTTCTCAACCAAGATACTGTATGTTCTGCTGTTGTTCCTGATTGAAATTTTCTCAGTTAATTTCTAGACAATTACATTATCTATTTCATAATTGCAAACCTGGATGAATTGTTTCTAAAAGTTGCATCATGTTTCATGCCAACAGAACCTATGAATACATAAAAGCTCCTGGTTCTAATGTCACTGTTATCAAGCCAAAAACAATTACAGTCATTTGAGTTATAGCAACCAATAAACTTAGATAATCACCATATGCAACACAACATTTTGGCACTTGAACTTAAAACTCTTGTAGACAACTATAGATTGCTTCTAATGCAGAGCACTCTTGTCCTACCCAAGGCTGCCAATAGAAATGCCAAAGCTGCTGAATACTGTGCATCCTAGTAATGCTGTCAGTAAATGGCACATTCACACAGCCCCCAATCCTCTCTTCCCAGGCATGGTCTTCTCCAGCTGCAGCTTAATTTCCTGTGACTTGCCTAATTACTGTAATTAAGGATTAATTGCCATTAATTATTCACACATAAGCTCATCGCAAATCATGGGGTAAATGTCTTATGAAAGCTGCCATACAAGCCATGTATAAACACACTGGGATGCTTCAGGCAGGCGAATCTATCACTCAGCCCTCAAGCAAATCTCTGTGCTTCTCTTACAAAAACAGCTATAACTCTCAGAAACTCGACAGTCCTTTCAGGTAAGCATTAGGTTACAAAGCATGTTTTCCTGTGGAAGCCACAACGGTTTTATTAGTACTATAAATGCTGTTTTATCTTTCCAACTGCTATTTTTATGTTTCCATTTTTATTCTACAGTGCTCAGTTTAGGACAACCACTTGCTTCAAGGAGGAATGTTTGCAGTTGCTACTTTCCCCCATCACAGTTTGAAATAGTTCCATGTGGTTTACAACATATGACCATGCAACTGGGATCAGCATGCTAAAAAAAAAAAAAAAAAAAAAAGAAGAAGAAAGAAAAAAAAAAGAAAAAAGAAGTCAATGTATTGGCTACACAAGCAGGATGGAAACCATCTGATTTCCAAAGTCTCATTTTTTCTCATTGGTATAAAAAAAGCTATACAGCACATATTTGGTCACTGCTAGGGTATTCCTTATAAGGCAGGTTACCAGCTCAGCCACAAAATACTGCTGACAGTAATGACTGAAAATGGCAAGCAAATAAAACAGTCTCATATAGATTACTTTTCTATTAGTTGGGTTCCCTGCTTTTATGACAGCATCTGGTATTTTCACAATCACAAAATACAGACATCATTCCTTTGCAGAGCTAGGAAAGAAATGGTCTCCTCCAAGTTTTTCTAATAAGCCCTGAGCTGATGAGAGAACTTCCAAATCTTAGTCTAGAAATTATACTCCTAATGCTTCTTTCCAGTTATCTAGGGTTTACCGTGTTTGAATGGTTTAAAACAGAAGAATTCATTTTAACAACAGAATAAACTATTGTATATGCTAAAAGACTTAAACTACATCAACACTATGTATTATCACTGCCCTAGGAAATTGAAGTCTAAGTAGGCAGAATGTTGTTCTAATTGTTATGTTAGTTCCTTCTGCAGCAAATTAATGCATGAAACATTTTCATTTCGGTACATGTTTGTGTGTCTGAGTTAAACATTTATGTTAATAGACCTTCTGGCAGATTTCTAATGTTTCAAATACTCCTCTAGAACAGTGACTTTTCAAATAAGAGTTCTTCTCCCATTTTCTGCAGTACTTGAAACAGGGGTACATGACAACTAAAACTTCACAGTTTAAAAGTCTAAGCATACAAGCAACCACTTGAATAGCTACAGACCCATCTCTACATTCAAGCAAAATACCAACTAAGCCTACAGAGTCACTGGCTATCCAAAATTAAAAAAAAGAACCTAAATATATATGCTCTCTACTGTCTAATGTCTAATAGATCACATACATTCAAATTATCATTTGGACCAATTCTTAAAAGAAAAATAAATAAATCTTATCTTCTTTGATCCCAACAGATTTAAAGGGCATGCCTGATTTCTGTACTGATCACAAAGTGTTTCCAGTACCCTCCAGAACCTTCTTACAAATACCCAGCCACCCACTTGAAGAAAAGACCAATGTTAGAAACCAGATAGCTGAAACCACAAAACTAGAGAAGCACCCCAGTTCTTGTATATTTAACTTCCATTACTCTCTAAAGTAATGAGAGATGCACAAAGCCTGATAACACTCCTCAACTGAGACAAAGGTCTCTTTTTGTAACATTAGATTTCTAAAACTGGAATAATGTTTACAAAGTCCTAAATTTTTTTCACTGTTGAATTATGTGTAATCTAAAACTGCAGTCTGGATCTTAAGTTAATATTGAACAGTGATCATGGATATTCCCAGATCCACCCATTTGGACCACCTCTTCCTGAAAAAAATTTAAGAGTAGGAGAAAGTAAGACTCCTAAGGATGGATAATTCAGGACTCTTGCATTCCTACTCAGATAAGAATGCTATACATTTATGGCATAATTTCAAAATTTGGAAACTAAGTCACCCTACAGGGAAATTCACAAAAATTGATTTTGGAAGAAATATATAATTTATTGCAACTGATAATGGTATAAAATCAAATTAAAATGGTGTGCAGGTTTTATTATTATTGTGTTTTGCATTTACCTAAAGTTCGGTACTTGAACTTAGCTGTCATTTTACTAACTGATTTCTACATCCTTGCCCTAGAGTCAGCAGTCAGCAACACAGAACTGTTAAAATCTATCGTCCCAACACAGAGCTTTACCATCAATGTCATCTAATTGATACTTCCCTATTTTTGTCACCTTGCCTTGATGCCAGCTGCCAAGCTCTGCCATGTCACTTTCCATTTATGGACTCCCAAGTCCCTTGATCTGGCTAATTAGGGTTTATGTGTTAATTGGAGTAAATACAAAGATGGGAGTCACAGGCACAAATTTCAAAGCACAGCCATAAATTGAAGAGCTGATAAGCAGGGAGAAGATGCCTTCATGGAACAAGTGTCAAGTTTATTTTATCACTGGAAAGACCCAGACTTTCCTGACAAAGTGACACCTTTATATGTTTGAAAAGACTTAATGAGAAGAATAGTAACTAACACATTAAGAACATGGCTCTGTAGCAGAAAAATACACAATACATTTAAATTCAGTTTAAGAAGGTACAGCTCTCTTTTTTAAAAATCCTGGACTGTCTCCATTCAGTAAGACAGTTTTTTATTCCTATCATATTTCACAGAAAAAAAAAATACCTTGCTTTAAATTTCTAATAAGAAAAATCTAAAAGAAAATCCAGTATTTAAAAACTGGATGAAAATCAGATGTGATTTAAGTGAGGAAAATGACATTTTCATTAACATTCTGGAGATATTAATACTTTTTCCACTAAAACATAACTTTGATTTAGAAATAATTACCAAAAATTACAGCAAAGAATTTCTGAATACTATACAGACAGATTTAGGATACTACATTTCAGATGTTTATCTCAAATGTCAGTTAAGACTGAAATAACTTTAGAAGGAGTCTGCATGATTTCTGTAGTGATCAGAGTGTGTTTTCGACATCCTCCAGAACGTTCTTTAGGAAAACATTAGTGTCAGTTGGGGAACACTGCCTTTTCTAGCATCTGGTGGGGAGGAGCAAAGTCAGAAAATTAATATGGAAAATAGCTGAAAGACCTTGTAAAGTCTTTCTTTCCTATTTTGTTTTTATAAGAAAAGTTTCATACCTGATCTCTCACATTCAGTTGACAAAAATGTAATAGGAGGGCTGCTTTATCTGTTACAAGTGTTCTATCTGTTGCAATAACCTTTGATTAATTGTTAATAATAATAATGGCAACAACAACGATAGGTGCTACGTCTGCTGCTGCTGCTACTACTGCTTCTATTTAGACAGCACTTGATAGCGAAAAAAAGCTGTTACGTATATTACCTGAAGTTATGGTAACTGACAGAAGTCAGGTAACATATCTAAAATACACAACCGAAGATTTTTCAGACAAAGTATCCAAATCATTTTCAGGTTGACGATCATTTCGCTATACCAGAACAATACCATCTTCCAAAAGCCTCAGTGTAATAATAAAAGTATTGAAAAGTACTATTGATAAGAGTAACCAGTGTTCACAGCCATGTGGGATTTCTCAAAGGATCTATTTAAGTAGTAGCTTAGTATTTATGAAACAGGTACATCAAAAAGCCTTTTCAGTCTTTCCTTCCCTTTCTTCGCATCCTTTTAATTAACGTAATCTGGTATTTATTCTTGTAATAGTTTATGGCAACTTAGGTCCTACATTTTGAAGAGGCTCCTTAGGTTAACCTCATGTTTCTGTTTTAGGATTCTAACTTCTTTATAGTATTTTCAACTCATTTGCCACAAGTCTAAAATTAATCAACTCTTTGAGTAAACAGAAGAGTTTCAGAATGAATGAAAGACCCGTTTTAAGAACTATAATATTAAAAGGGAATCTCAGACATTCATATATCTTGTGATAAAGAGAGATTTCCTTACAAAAGCAATATTCTCTGGAAAACTTTTTGACATCAGCGCTTGAGCTTTCTGAAATATGTGAAATACGTGAAAAAATTCCATTTAACTTTTTCCTGGAAAAGAGTCACGTGCTTCTAGTGATGCACACCAATTCAAGAAATATAGTTAAAATTGCTACATAAGGAAAAAGTGAAAATACCACATAAAAACATCTGAGAACCACATCACACATTGTATCACTAGCAACTTTGTACAACTTTTGAAACAAAACTATCCTGTAACTTAGTGTGGGGTTTTAACTGAAAACAGCCAAGCTAATTTCTACAAATTAACAGATGTCCATGAGAAACAGTAAGAAACAAAGAAATGCATATGTGAACATCATCAGCATCCAAATGAGTTTATTGCAGACTCTTTAAAGCACATCTGATCTTGGCTCCAGCCGTAGTCTACCTTTCAACTTGCAAATGACAGTGTCACCAAACACTGTCCTTCCATCAATCAAGCTGGGTCATGAATATACAAAAGGCAGCAGAGAAGCTGGCTACCTCCTGCAGTTCAACTTGGCCTAATTATCTAGGCCTTTCTTTTGGTTACAGTCTGAAGGGTATACACCCAGTCAGCTGCTGGGCAGCCGGAGGCCTAATCAAGAGAGGTTATGCATACTGACCCTTATATGGACATCCAATGCAAGTTAAATGTGAGCACCAAATGTCATCTTTCTTATTCATCATTATGAAATTTCCCTCCCCTTTCGAAATACCAATCTGCTGCCATTTTCAGACACTCCTCTTACCCCCCTCCAAGCTGTCATTTCACTGTGCTTGCTGCCAGTTGAGTGAATTAGCATTCTAACTGATGTGCTGCTCTTCTCAGACAAATCCTTGAGCTGCGTTAACTAATGACTTCTCTCCAGAAAAAGGAACTGATAGTCAACCATTGATAAAAGAGAGTCCATTTCCACAAATCACAAACAATTTGCCACAATGGTGGCAAAAGCAGTAAAGAGTTACTATGGTCGCCCACTTTCCCTTGTGCTTTTCACTTATTCCACCCGCTACCAAGAAACAACCATCACCACTGAATGGAATATAAAGCTGCTAACTAGTCAGCTGCACTTGAGTATGATGATGAACTCTAAGCAAGACAGTTTATTAACCAAAGCATTGGTGGGAATGGAAAGAAAGCAAACAATGAAGAGCCATTTTCAGATCTAGTCAAATTGAGGGTGAACTGGGTAAGACAACAAACTGCCCAAGTGCTCAGTGCCATTCCCTGCACACGGTAAGTGTTCAGTCGTCTTTGCTCTTGATGATGATGTTAACAATGACGACAGAGAAGCTCAAATGTAACGTAGCTAAGGCCACCACGAGAACTGTGATGTGGAAACGGAAAGACGGGTCCAAATTTTACAAGTGTTATGGAGCATGATATACAAAAGTAGAAGATGGGAATAAAAGATTCCACTTTTATAGCAGGGGAGATATAAAAGAATACATTAGTAAAGAGAAAACTGAGAAAAGGAGAGAATTTATGGGCCACACTTACACATATAGCTTAATTTCTCTATGTTTTAACACATTTATGTAGCTCCTTGACATACACACTCTGAAGAGGTAATGCCATCTGGTGTGGCAGAAGATAGATACTACAATGACTTACAGTCCCGCAAGTCCTAGAAAAAGTGTTGGAAAGTCCTATCTAGCTGTAATTGCAACACAAAAATCATTTGCCTAAAACAGGTGGGGGATGGGGTGAAAATCAGAGAAGGCTTACTTTATGATGAGACATGATTCTTTCAGGGTCAAGTATGGGAGGTTCAATTATTACAGCTCCGGATTATTTAGTTTATGAAGGCAATATGTACTCGTTCAACACATGTTTATTAAAACCTTACTATATGATAGTCGGTAGGACCTGTACACAAGTCCCTGGGGGGCAGAGAAATACGTAAGACATGACATGTCTTCAAGCTGTTGATAATCTCACTAGAAAGACAAATATGCATATGTAAGGAATAAAATAACTCCGAGTTTAAATATAATGTAGTTGCAATACAGATTAGGAAACAATATCATTGTGTTTAAAAAAATAACTTTAATGTTTATTTATTTTTGAGACAGAGAGAGAGAGAGAGACAGAATGCCAAGCAGGCACCAGGTTCTGAACTGTCAGCACAGAGCCCCATATGGGGCTCGAACTCAAGAACTGCAAAATCATCAGTCAGAGCCAAAGACGGAGCCCCCAGGTGCCCAAAATCGAATTTTTTTAAAGTTTATTTATTTATTTATTTTGAGAGAGAGAGAGTGCATGAGAACGTATGTGAGTTGGGGAGGGGCAGAGAGAGAGGAAGAGAGAGAATCTCAAGCAGGCTGTGTGTGTGTGTGTGTGTGTGTGTGTGTGTGTGTATGTGTGTGTGTATGTGTGTGTGTCAGCACAGAGCTGGACACAGGGCTCGAACCCACAGACCATGAGATCATGACCTAGTCAATGTTGGACCCTCAACCAACTGAGCCACCCAGGGGCTCCTATCATTGTATTCTTTAACTACATTCTGAAATAAACACTATCAATAAATAATCAGCACATAAAAAAAGACAAGTGAGAGAAGCAAAAAGAAGTTTCCTGATTCAGATAAGGTACGGATCTGAAGGGAGATACATAGCACACTGAGTAGAGGAAGCTATGGAATGTGACCTACCTTGAAAGTACAGTATGGGAGATGGTATGAACATTTTCCGTATTAGAAATAAAAAACTACACCAGGAGGCAGAAATTAACCAAGTGTACTAAAACAAAGAAAACAGGCCAGTCTCACTAGGACAGAAAGTTCTTCCAGGGGAGTGGTAGAAGCCAAGCTTTCTCTGAGTCTCTAAACCAGGTTAGCAGTCTTCTAAATGAGTTTTTCTTCAAAAACCCTTTACTTCTCCTTTAAAATAAATGAACAAACAAACAAAAACTTGTTCCAAGCCCACCTTCCCAGATCTTTGGAACTTACTCTTATTGGGCATAGTGATTTATCTTATTCATCTATTTACCAGCATCTAACAGAGTCCTTGGCAAAGAGTTAGTGCTCAATAAATGGTGGTTGAATGAATAAAAGAATGGAGGTCCAATTTATCAGCAGCCAAGAATTGCAGGTTAAAAAATCTGAGCGTTACCTTAGAGGCAATAGGGAATAATTAAAGGTTTGAGTATCATGACATACAGTATCATAGGCCTTTCTATTGCAAAACAATCTGGCAGCAGAATATTAACAAGATTGAACCAAGAATTAGAATCAAGAGTTCTGGTTAGGAGGTTACTGCAGTAATTCAGGCAAAAGATGATGGGAGATTCTGAGACCAAAAAGAAAAGGACAGATGTAAGAAATGTTTGGTTTTTTTTTTCAATGTTTATTTTTGAGAGACAGAGAGAGAGACAGAGTGCAAGCAGGGGAGGGGCAGAGAGAGAAGAAGACACAGAATCTGATGCAGGCTCTAGGCTCTGAGCTGTCAGCACAGAGCTAGACACAGGGCTTGAACCCCCGAACTGTGAAATCATGACCTGAGCCAAAGTCAGATGCTTAACCGACTGAGCCACCCAGGCGCCCCAGAAGTGTTTTTAAGGAAGGCCAACAGGATCTGCCTTCAACTTGAGGTATAACATGGGCATACTAAATTCAGGGTTGGAATGCCATGAAACCCAATCCTTCAAGTAAATACTTGAAGCTTCCTATTTCTACCAAGCGGTTCTACCCACCTTTAGCTGTTGTAGTTCTCATTAGCTCCAAAAACATCTCTCTAGTTTTGCTGATAGTGGGTATCAGTCCTTATTCTGGTTCAGCCCCATCTGTTTCCTATAGCTCACCAAGTTTAATTCTGCTCACTGTAAATATAAAAAGGCTCCTTTTCTCATTATATAATAATCTTTCAAATAGTTGATGTCTATGAACTGACCCCATCCTCACCAAAGTCTTCACAGATAGACACAAAACATATAAATATAGAATGGTTAAGTAAGCAACAATATAGTCACTCAACAAAATATTATGAAGTCAATAAAATTATTTTTTTAAATGCTAACATGAAAAGTGTTTACATTGTAGTACTCATGAGAAAAAAACCCCACAATATTGTAAAAATAAGTGATCCCAATTATAAAACAAAAATATGCACTTAAAAATGAGAAGAGTGGGAAAAATGCAAATGGGTTAGTTACTCTTCTGAAGGGAAATTTAGCACTACTTTCTAAATGCGAACACACTAGAACCTAGGAGTTCTATGTACCCCAGAGAGAAACTAACGCATGGGCCAGAGAGATACATATGTGTCTTAGTTATAGCCAGAAGCAAAAGTCTCCTGTCAGTTGCCATCTATATTATGGCACAACTGCATTATATATATAACTGAATGAATGTAAAACAACTTATTTATACATTAAGCAATTGATGGACTTGAGGGGAGTTACTTCCCCCTCTTCTATTAGAAACAAAGCTGCTACGGACATTCAAATACGTTTGACCTTTGAACAACACACGTTCGAACTGTGGGGGTCAAATTATGCATGGCTTTTTTATAGTACAGTAGTGTAAATGTATTTTCTCTTATGATTTTCTTAATAATGTTTTGTTTTCTCTAGCTTACGTTATTGTAAGAATACAGCGTATGATACTTATAACATACAAAATATGTGTTAGTTGACTGCTCATGTTATTAGTAAGGATTCTGGTCAATAGGCTATTAGTTAAATTTTGGGAGAGTCAAAAGGTATAAATGGCTTCAGTCATTGTTGCCCCTAATCCCTGTGCTGTTCAAGGGTCAACTGTACATGTCTCTAGATACACATGTGTAAGCTTTTCTCTAGAACATATACCTAAGAATGGAGCTGCTAGTTTATAGTGTGTGCCAATCTTCAACTTTACAAGATACTGCCAAGTTATTTTCCAATGTTGTGCCAATTTATATTCCTACTAACAACATGAGAGTTTCTGTTGCTCCATATTCTTGCCAACATTCAGAATTTTCAGTTGACATTCATTTTATGCATCCTTTCTTGGTGAGTATTCCATGTGTACTTGAACACATACTGCTGTTACTGAGTAGAAGAAAATGTCAATTAAGTCAGGTTGGTTGACAGTGTTGTCCAAGTCCTGTATCTTTACTGATGTTTCTAATGATAACCCAATCTTGCATGAATGATGTAAGCTGAAACTGGTCTTGATATAGTACGTATCTGTGCACAAGACTCTGTTTGGTAATGTAGTATTTTGTTTAGAGTTTTTCCACCTTTGTTTATGAATGAGACTGCCCTATCATTTTTTTTCCACCTTTGTTTATGAATGAGACTGCCCTATCATTTTTCTTTCTTACACTGATACCAACCTCTTTCAATATTAGTGTTATATAATTAGTTGAAGAGTATACTTCTGTTTGCAACAGTGTATACTTTGTAAAAGACTGAAATTATACCTTCCTTGAATGTTCAGAACTCACAAAACCTTCTGGTCCTGGGGCACCTGGGAGGCTCAGTCAGTTGAGCGTCTGACTTTGGCTCAGGTCATGATCTCGTGGCTCTCAGTTCAAGCCCCATGTTCAGCTCTGTGCTGAAATCTCAGAGCCCAGAGCCTGCTTCAGATTTGTGTCTCCCCCTCTCTCTGCCACTCCCCTGCTCATGCTCATGCTCTGTCTCTCTCAAAAATAAATAAACATTAAAAAATAAAAATTAAAAAAAACCCCTCTGGTTCTAATGTTTTCTAACAAAATTTAAACTATTTGTTCAATTTATTTAATGATTTTTTAAGACCGTGTACATTTGCTACATTTTGAGTAAGGTTTGGTAATGTGTATTATTTCCATTAATATTCCATTTCACAGCAAAACTAAAAGGCAACCGATGGAATGGGAGAAGATATTTGCAAACGACATATCTGATAAAGAGTTAGTATCCAAAATCTGTAAAGAACTTATCAAACTCAACACCCAAAAAACAAATAATCCAGTGAAGAAATGGGCAAAAGACATGAATAGACACTTCTCCAAAGAAGATACCCAGATGGCCAACCGACACATGAAAAAATGCTCAACATCATTCATCATCAGGGAAATAGAAATCAATACCACAATGAGATACCACCTCACACCTGTCAGAATGGCTAAAATGAACAACTCAGGCAACAACCGATGTTGGCAAGGATATGGAGAAGAGGATCTCTTTTGCTGGTGGGAATGTAAACTGTTGCAGCCACTCTGGAAAACATGGAGGTTCGTCAAAAAATTAAAAATAGAACTGCCCTATGACCTAGGAATTGCACTACTAGGTATTTAACCAAGGGATACAGGAATGCTGTTTCAAAGGGGCACATGCACCCCCCATGTTTATAGCAGCACTATCAACAATAGCCAAAGTATGGAAAGAGCTCAAATATCCATCGATGGATGTATGGATAAAGAAGATGTGGTCTATATATACAATGGAATATTACTCAGCAATCAAAAAGAATGAAATCTTGCCATTTGCAACTACATGGATGGAACTAGAGGGTATTATGCTAAGCGAAATTAGTCAGTCATAGCAAGACAAATATCAAAAGACTTCACTCATATGAGGGCTTTAAGATACAAAACAGATTAACATAAGAGAAGGGAAGCAAAAATAATATAAAAACAGGGAGGGGGACAAAACATAGGAGACTCTTAACTATGGAGAACAGAGGGTAACTGGAGGGGTTGTGGGAGGGGGGATGGGCTAAATGGGTAAGGGGCATTAAGGAATCTTCTCCTGAAATCATTGTTGCACTATACGCTAACTTGTATGTAAATTGAGTAAAAAATTAATTAAATTAAAAAAATACTCCACTTCCCTAACATGTTAAATATATTGACAAAATGTCCTTTTTTTTTCCTTTTTAATCTCTGCCACATTTTATCCTTCTTTTCAAATCCAGTATTATTTATTTGTGCTTCATCTCTCTTTTCCTTCTTTTTTTTTTCCTTTTCCTTCTTCTAAATTTGTAAGCATTTCAAGCTAAAAAGTTGAATATAAAGCTTTAGTTATATCCCATACATTTTGTTATTATAACTAGCAGTACCTTTATCATTTCAAATTAGTTTTAAAATTTTACAATTTACCTTACAATTTCTTCCTTGACTGCAGAATGATTTAGAATGTTTTTAAATGTCTAAATATTGTAGGGGTTATTTTATTTTTAGATTTTTTTTTTGTTGATTTCTAATCACTTGTTTCATCATAACAGCATATGGGACTTGTGATGTTGTTTCTTTTCAATTTGTTGAAGCTTGATTCATGATTAAGTTTTAAAGATTGTTCCTACGTATGCTTGAAAAGAATATGTATTCTGCAGTTGCTAGGGATATATTCTCTACACTTCCAAAGTCCAGCTTGTTAGTTGTATTTTTTAAACTCTACTATATACCTACAGAATTTTTTTTTTGTCTGTTTTATCATTGCCTCATAGGGATATGTTAAAATCTCCCACATCGACTCCGAATTTATTTCTCCAATATTTGCTTTATAGTTTTGAAGCTATGTTCTTAGGCATATATAATTTTCGGCTTGTTACAATTTTCCTGACAAAGTAAACCATTTATCTATATAGTGACCCTCTTTATCTCTAGAAATGCATTTTCCCTTTGACCTTCAAGTTTATTTTATCTGTTACCATATAGCTATTGTAGCTTTCCTTCTGTTAATAGTCGCTTGGTCCATCTTTTTCCATCCTTTTACCATCAACCTTTCTGTGTCCTTTTGTATTATGTGTATCTCATAAATAAATAAGTTGGTCGGTTTTTTTTGCTTGTTTAGATGTTTGTTTGATACCTGCTTAGTACTCTTGGTTAATCTTTATATTTTTTCTTTACTATTTTAATCTTTAACCTTTTCAAGTCCTTTTATAAGGTATATTTGGAATTATGTCTCCCAACTCATTTTATGACTTATATTTATCCTACTTCTGTTTCTTCTATATTTCTCCTTTCCTGCATTCTTTTGGACTGAATGAATTGTATTTTTTTTTTTCCTGCCCCTTCCATTCATTTTTCTTCCTTTATTACTCTGGAGGCTATACCATCTACTTCAGTTTTTTAAATGATTACTGTATAAGGTCTATTAATATCAATATCTTAGAAGCATTTTTTTAAATTTTAAGGCACATAAACAGAAATATGCATTTTACACACCAGATGTGTATATATAGACACACAGGTAAATGAATAATTATATAGTAACCCCCTTGTAACCACCACCTAGGCAACATAACTTTGCCACCTTCACAGAAGGAACCCTTGGTCTCATACCAATCTCAACTCTGACCTCAGCCTCTAGAGCAGCTGTGTCCAATTGGAATGTAATGACAGCCACAGAGAATTCAAATTTTCTAGAAGCCACATTTTTTTAATGTAAAACCAAACAAAACAGATGAAATTAAATGTTAATGTATTTCATTTAACTAAATATATACAAAATATTACCATTATAATATGTAACCACTATAAATTTCTATTATGGAGGTATTATATATTCTTTTTATTTTTAAGGCCTCTGAAATCCAATATATGTTACACTTCTAGCACATCTCAATTCTGAGCACTTGCATTTCAAATACTCTTATAGACACATGTAGCCAGAGGCTACCCTACTGAAGCTCTGCTCACTATCCTGACTTTTGTGATAAGCTGTTCCTCGTTTTATTTAGTATTTTAAATACTTTAAAAGGTATTATTGTCATCTCCGTGCAGCCCTAGCAATACAGCTCCAATTTTCCTGTTTTCGAATCTCTATATAAATGGAATTATACTGTATGTTTTCTTTTACGTCTTGCCTCTTTTATTCAACATAATATGTGTGATATCCATCTATGTTCTTGAATGTAGCAACAGTTCACTCATAGTTATTGTTGTGTGGCATTCTATCATCAGCATAAACCCCAGTTTATGTATCTATTTTATTATTGATCAACATTTGAGTTGTTTCCAGTTTTTATCTATAGTTTACAATAATGCTCTGAACAATCTCGTAAAGGTCTCTGGTATACACGTGAGTTTTCAAGACTTAATTCCTTCTTCCTTCCTTCCTTCCTTCCTTCCTTCCTTCCTTCCTTCCTTCCTTCCTTCCTTCCGCTCTCACTCTATCCATCTTAAATTTTGCCAAGCAACAACAAATACTTTCTAAGGTGGTGATGCCAATTTACATAATCACCAGTGAATAAAACTTCCAGTTCATCCACATCTTCACCAAAACTTGATTTTGTAAGACTTTTTATTTTTTACCAATCAGGGGTTGTGTACACGATATCTCACGGTTGTTTTAATTTGTATTTCCTTGCTAATGAACACCTTTATAAAAGGACCTTACAATGCCTTAACTCTGATCATATCTTCTCAACTTACATCCAGTTAAAGCTATCTTAACTTTTTAATACACACAAAATTATTTTATATAGTCAATACTTATTATAATTACCACCGCTATTCTTATTTTTCAGACATTCATTCTGGGGATTTTTTTTCCTTTTTAAAAAATATATCTTTTAGAAATTCCTTTGGTGGAATTCTATTAGTAGTGAACATTTTTAACTTTATGTCTGAAAACACCTTTATTTTGCCCATGTTCCAGATATTTTCAATGAGTAGACAATTCTAGGTTGACAATTCTAGTTATTTGTTCTCAGCACTTTGAAGTTATTTCACTGCCTTCTGGCTTGAACTGGTCTTATTGAAAAGTTAGCTATGTTTATTCACTGTTCCTTTTTCCTCCAGCTGATTTCAAATTTTTTTAATCTTTGCAGTTCTAAAGTTTTATTGTGGCATATGTCAGTGACGATGTCTTTCCATTTACCCCTAGAATTCACTGGGCTACCTGAATCTGAATGTTCATATTTCATCAGTTCTGACACATTATTAATTAAATATCTTTTGAATATTGCTTCTTCTCCAATCTTTCTATTCTTTACTTCTGAAACTATAGACTGAATGTTTGTTGGGCTTTCTTACTTTATCCTCTTAATCTTTTTTTTTTCTTTCATATTTTCTATCCCTTCTCTGTGCTGTATTCTGGGTAATTTCTTCGTATCTGTCTTCTATTTCACTAATGCTCTCCTTAAGCCATGTCTATTCTACGAATTTTCTTTGTTTTCTACATCTGTCTTATTAATTTTAATGGTGCCCTATTTTCTTTTAATTTCTTTAATTCTTTAAACATAGTGATTTTATTTGTTATATTTGTTCATATTAAATAGCTTCAGTCTTTGTGAGCCTAATTCTGCAGTATTATACTTCTGCTAACTCTTAATCACAGTGGCTCTTTTACTCAGGTACTTCTTTTTCTTTTTTAATTGTGAACCCATGTCCCTCAAAAACTCACCTTCATAAATTCTGTGACATCCAAGTCTAAATGCTTTCTTTCAGAGAAGATGCACATTTTACAAATGCCTGGGAGCACGAATAACTCACTTCAAACTAAATTTTCAGCTTGGAATTTTTTTGAGACAGGAAGGCAATGGGAATTCCATCCTCAAATCAGTTGAATGTAGGTTATGGCTAGGAGTTTTCAGGCACGTCCTATCTAGAGCCAAGAGCAAGTTCACTTGCAGAATACTCACCTTTTAAGAATTCTGGCTTCATGTGAAGATCTCTGATTTTGTTTCTTAAGCTGCATCTGGCCCTCGAAAACCTACATTCCAGGTCACCAAGATCGGCAGACATTCCCTCACCCTCCAACCCTCTCTATTCCTGCCAGAACAAATGTCAGTTCTTATATCTGTGGACTCATTCTCTATCCTTCTTTCTAGCCACTGTCTCCTTACTTCACTACCAGTTCACAATCATGCTTTGGAAAGAAAGTTATTTCTAGCCAGCATTTTAAGTGTTCTCTACCAGACAAAGTTTTTCCTTACACTCAATCTGCAATATGGTCAGAAAATGAACACAATCTATTTTTTTTTTAATGTAAATGTATGGCCTTAGATTAGAAATTTAATAAAATCAATGTAACATCTCCAGTTTGGTTGTCTTTGTAAAACGGGTATAATAACAGTACCTATCTCATAGAGTTCTTACACAAATTGAATAAGAAAGTTCATACAAGATGCTAGGCACAGTGCCTGGGACACAGGAGGCATCAATATGGCAATCAATATCATTATTACAGTTGATTTGGGTCCAATATTAGAAGTTATTAAATTTTGTTTTGTTTAGGAGTCTTAGTTTTATTATTGAACAGCTATTTCCTCTAGTAACACATACCTTGAAAATATTACCCATGTCTTCTAACTTTCTATCAAAACAATTGATATTTTAAAAAAGCTACTTTGGGGGGCGCCTGGGTGGCTTAGTTGGTTAAGCGTCCGACTTCAGTTCAGGTCACGATCTCATGGTTTGTGGGTTCGGGCCCCGCGTCGGGCTCTGTGCTGATGGCTCGGAGCCTGGAGCCTGCTTCAGATTCTTTGTCTCCCTCTCTCTCTGCTTCTTCCCCACTCATGCTCTGTCTCTGTCTCTCAAAAATAAAACAAAACATTAAAAAAATAAATAAATAAAAATAAAAAAACTACTTTGGGTAGGACCAAGGACACATCTCAGGTGAAAGGTCCCACAGACATCAATCTAGGATGACAATTCGTCACTTGTATGACTGTTAAACTGTATTTCTTGAGCTTGCTTTCAAATTCTTTCATGGTGATATTTTAAAAAATGATCATTGAGGAAAATTATGAGATCTCTATAATGGATGTCACAAGATCTTAGATTTGCCACTGTAACTGCTTTGTAATTACATGTAGAGGGTATTATCTTGTGTTTACCTAAGATAGCCATAAAAATCAATTCACCCCTTTATAGATGAATTATTATGAGGAAAACTCAAGTCAGACAAAGGACTTAGGAACCCAATCATAAGGTCAGCAAATTAAGTACTTTGGTATCATAAGGAAATCACCAAAGTATAGCACTGAATACTATGAAGCACGAATACAAATATTTTCAAGAGAAGTAACTGTTGACATTTCTGAAATTTTAAAAATTCTTAAAGTAGAAATATATTGCATTATAGCAAAGTTACAAACAATATCTGCCTTTTTAGAACAAAGCATGACCCTGTTAACTGGAAACGAGATATAGAAGCTGAAAACGATACATCTTCCACCTTCCTGGACACATACAGAGGCCTCTGGCAACTTTACCCATCCTCTAATAAAACAGCCAATATGACTGCTTCTCTGGTCTCCTCTTGCAATCTAGGCAGAGTTGTCTTTATTCACCTATTTTAACATGTCATATAACGTTACTTGTTTTTTCACTAGAATATAAATTCCACAAGGGCAGCAGATATATTTTAAGTTCCTCAAACAGTGATTAACATATGGTAAACATTCAATAAATAATAATTAGATGAATGAATTTAACTTCCATTTGAGGATAATACCATCCATTTTTTTTGTGTTTATTTTAGAGAGAATGCAGGTGGGTAAGGGGCAGAGAGCAGACAGAGAAGTAAAGAGAAAATCCCAAGCAGGCCCTATGCTGCCAGCACAGAACTCAATGTGGAGCTCAACCCCATGAACCATGAGATCATGACCTGAACCCAACTCAAGTGTTGGGCGCTTAACCCAACTCAAGTGTTGGGTGCTTAACCACACAAGCACCTGATAATGCTATATTTTAAATTAAGCCCTCCAAAAAAGTATAAAGTAATTAAAGACATATTTGTGATTACAGCACGTGTATAATACATGATAAAACTGGTGGAAAAGGCATCATGGAATATTATGTAGCCTCATAAATAGGATGACGTAGAGCTACACTTGCTAACATGAAAAGATGGCCATAATGTATTATGCAGTAAAAGATGCCAGATATCCAACAGTATAATGAACTCGTTTTGGAAAAATAATACATACATGTAAGTGTTTACCAGTATGTGGAAGAGTGATTATCTCTGAGTAGTGGGAATTTAAGTCACTGCTACTTTTCTCTTTATACTTTTCAGAGTTGTTTAAATATTTTAACAATATGGGAATGCAAGCTGGTGCAGCCACTCTGGAAAACAGTATGGCGGTTCCTCAAAAAACTAAAAATAGAACTACCCTACAACCCAGTAATTGCACTACTAGACATTTATCCAAGGGATACAGGTGTGCTGTTTCGAAGGGACACATGCACCCCCATGTTTATAGCAGCATTATCAACAATAGCCAAAGGATGGAAAGAGCCCAAATGTCAATCGATGGATAAATGGATAAAGAAGATGTGGTATATATATATACAATGGAGTATTACTCAGCAATCAAAAAGAATGAAATCTTGCCATTTGCAACTACGTGGATGGAACTGGAGGGTATTATGCGAAGTGAAATTAGTCAGCCAGAGAAAGACAAAAATCATATGACTTCACTTATATGAGGACTTTAAGAGACAAAACAGATGAACATAAGGGAAGGGAAACAAAACTAATATAAAAACAGGGAGGGGGACAAACCAGAAGAGACTCATAAATATGGAGAACAAACTGAGGGTTACTGGAGGGGTTGTGGGAGGGGGGATGGGCTAAATGGGTAAGGGGATTAAGGAATCTACCCCTGAAATCATTGTTGCACTATATGCTAACTAATTTGGATATAAATTAAAAAAAAATAATAATAAAATTTTAAAAATAATAAATCTAATAAAAAATAAGGAAATAAATTTAAAAAGATATTTTAACAATAAACAAAGACAATTTTGTGATCAGAAAAAGGTAAAACTGTTTTCTTTTTGGAAGACAAAAAACAGGACAGGAAGGCAAGCAGGTGGGCAGGTAAGTAACACACACTACATACATTTTCCTGACATATGCCCTAAGCCTAATTTAACTATATGATTCATAGAGGTCTTCTCACACCAACCACTTATAGAAACAGACTAGCAGCTAATGACAATTTCACACATTCTTCTATAGGTAAGACTAGGTAATCTTTATCTGTTCCAATCCTTAGCTATTTTATAGTACATCTGACATAATGCGTTTAGTGCGCCAGATGGGTGACACCATCCTCCCATTTATGAGGTGCATTGGGATCTTTTGAAAAGAGAAATGTTATGCCAAAAAAAAAAAAAAATCAGATCAGTTCTTCCTTATTACTGAAAGTCCCTTAAGGGCTATCGGAATAGAGTTCGTGCTCATTTAGAGAAGCTAGAAACATCCAGATTACCATTTAAACATACTAATAATAATTTTATAAATCATACTAAACTGGAATTATTATGGAAAGAAGCTTATATTTTCATCTATCTAATGAAGTACTGCAGATAAGGCTACAATCTATAATTTAGAACAAATACTGTCATAAAGATACTAGAGAAATTCCCTAAGAAATACAATTATTTTCTCTTGGATTATTGAATTTCTTTTCATAAAGATACATGGGTTAGGCCTAATGTAAGAGCATATTCAAATGTCAGTAATAGCTACTGACTCGCTCTCCAGGAAACAGGAAACATGACCTCTTCTTTTTAAGAGAATGAAGTTGGGTAGTTTCCTTGAGCCATCTGGCCTTATGGAAGTGATGAAATCAACCAATTCTAAGGATTTTTTACCATGAAGAGGTTCCAGAGCCAGAAGGTCTGGGTTCAGATGCTGGTGTGGCCACAAGTTAGCCAATTTAAATGGATGTGTACATAATAAGTACTCAGAACAGTGCCAGCACAATAAATGTTAGTATCATTGTCATGCATGTACAAATGGCAAAAGTGAAAGACAAAACTAGCTATGAGCACAGACAAAACTTGCCTGAGCACAGGCAAGTCACTTAACTCTGAGATCCAATTTGCCCATTTCTAAGCAAGAAGTTTAGACCAAATGATGCCTCACGTCATTCCTAGCTGTGTCCTCTATAATCTAAGGCATGTCAGACAGCCACAGTATATGCACTGATAAATTACCAAAATACCTTCCACACCATCTTTCAGAACATTTGTTCCATGGAACCCACTTTGCAACACTCTCTACTGTTTTATAATCCATGTTCCTCATTGTTACTTGCTTCTTTAAGGAGATAAGGACTTCTTGAGTTCAAACAACAATACCTACTTTGGAACTAAAAAGTTCTTACTGGCGCATTTATATAATTAGAAAAAAAAATATTTTTCTTAAGAGTGTGATTAGTAAAAAAGGAAAAGAAAATAAACACCTGGGCAAAGTTCAGTATTAAGAGAACAGAGGAAATTGTACGAGAGCTGTTGTGATGGCTAATGAAGCTGAGCATCTTTAAATGTACTCCGCAGACCATTTTAACAGTCATTTTTCTTTCCTGGAACCTTTCTTCCTAATTTTCCCAGTGCACAAACACACTTGATTAGCCACCGGACTTTCAAACTATCCAGATTTAATCACAGTAGCAATACTCTCACTGGCTACCTAGAATTCTTTAGTTCCTACTGTGGCTAATTGTGAATGTCATTAGTAGTGCTCACTGACATCCAGGTCTCCTCTCCCTCCAGGCACATGCTAAGATTGCACTCCCTGGCCCCTTGTGGTCAGCTATGTGACTGCGGCCAAAACTTTGTAAGCAAGAGTTATGAACAACTGTTACTTCTGAACTACCTTAAATTGCTGGCAGGACAACATCCCCAAAACTGCTTTCCTTCTGGGAAGACAAATGACAATGTCTGAGAGATGGTGGCTGCACTGTTAGCCTAGGTGCTATGTGACTACAATAGAAATACTGTGAACTAATTAGAAATATATATATTAGTATCTGCACCCAGTTCTTGGCATAGAGTTCCTAAAAACCTTATATTTTCCTAAGTGACAAAAGCACTAGGTGCATCTATTATTCTAATATTTGGCTCTTGATTGTGGTCCCTGATACAGGGCTTCGGAAACCCTTATAAATTCATAAACGATAGAAGCATCTTTTGTTCTAATGATGTGACTCTAGATGGGCTTCTGGATTGGTGCTCGTCACAAAAAGAGCAAGCCATAATTAGAAGCTTAGAATTTTCAGCTCTGCCCCTCCACCACTCCACTTCCCCAGAGAGAGGAGATGGACAGGAAATGGAATTAATGATTTATCATCCTATGTTATAAAAATCCTTAAAATCTGGGGTTCAGAGAGCTTTCAGATTGTTGAACACATTCACATACCAGGAGGATGATATACCTCAATTCCACAAGGACAGAGAAGTTCTTACACTCAGGAACCTCCCAGACCTCACCCTATGTATCTCTTAACCTGACCATCTGTCACCCTTATCATATCCTTTAATAAACTGGTAAACATAAGTAACTGTTTTCCAGAGTTCTGTGAGTAGTTCTAGCAGAGGAACTGAACTCAAGGAGGGGGTCATGGGAACCTCTGATTTATAGTTGATCAGTCTAGAAGCACAGGAGACAATCTGGACTTGGAATTGGCATCTGAAATGGGGTGGGAGCATTCTTGCAGGATCTAACTTGTGGGATGTAAAGGTGGATAGTGTCAAAATTGAGTTAAATTGTAGGACACCCAGCTGGTGTTGCAGAGAATTGCTTGGTGGGGGGAAAACCCACACAGAAGTGAAGCCATGTTGAGTAGTAAAAGAAGACACAGTAGGAAAGACTAGATGGCTTTTCCTAACTCAGCCACCCACAGACATACAATGGATATAGTTTGTTGTCTTGAAGCTATAAAGATTTGGAGGCTGTTTTTTTCAGTGTTATAACCTAACAGCCTTTCTCAGCTGGGGTTCCACAGAGAATTAAGCCTCACAGAAAATTAGCTGACTACAATTCCCCCAAGAATGGTATATAGTTAGTACCATTCTAGCACAGGAATGACAACAGGCCAACCTTAGTTAAGAAAGGCTCACCAAGCTTATCTTTGCTGATATAACACACATGTTCATCGTCCCTATGCTTATTCTAGAAAACAAGGCTAGAAGCAATAGCAGAACTTTGAAGTCAGGGCTCACTATAAATGTGTGCCATGTACTCGTAACTGAATACCCAATCCTGCTTAGACATTCCATTACAAGTGTGTTGATTGCCTTTGATAATGACCACAACAACACATTGCACAAGGCTGGGTAATGTGGTATCCTGTGGGATGGAATTACAAAAATATGGTTCAAATCGCAGCTCAGCCACTTACTACTTGTGCGATCTCTAGCAGGTCACTTTGCTTTTCTGAGCTTCCATTTATTCATCTACAAAATGGAAATATTAATAACTACCAGATAAGATTATTCTAAGGAGAGGGGCGCCTGGGTGGCTCAGTCAGTTAAGCATCTGACTTCAGCTCAGGTCATGATCTCACGGTTCGTGAGTTCAAGCCCAGCATTGGGCTCTGTGCTGACAGCTTAGAGCCTGGACCCTGCTTCGAATTCTGTGTCTCCCTCTCTCTCTGTCCCTCCCCTGCTCATACTCTGTCTCTCAAAAATAAATAAACATTAAAATATTTTTTAAAAAGATTATTCTAAGGAGATAAGAGTATATGTACTACCAAATGTAAGCACAAAGCTCATGTTAAAGAAATATTAAGTCCCTTCTTCAAATTCCCTATCTTACCCTTCTGAGGTCTTACAGTAGACATGTTCTTCATTACCTTTCCCTCTGAAGAGTATAATGGCAAAGCAGATATGCTCCCTATTTTCAGGGGCCACGGAGTAAAAGAAAAAAAAATTAGAATTGTGGTAAATTCTATGAAGGAGGGAGTCGTAGAATAACAGAGAAGATCTATTTTTAGCAAGAGTGGTTGAAAAAAGTCTCTCCAAAGAGGTGACATTTAAACTGAGACCTAAAAAATGAAAAAGAATCTAATCATTCTGCCTCATTGTACCATCTCTGTAACCTTGGCCTATCCCCAACTACCATTTCTCTCTCTCTACTACTCCCCATCACCTCCCATGGGTTACTTGACCTCTGACTGCAAACATGCAAAGCCTTAGACTTCTTTTTTTTTTTCTTTTTTAATGTCTATTTTTGAGAGACAGAGACAGAGCATGAAGAGAGGAGGGGCAGAGAGAGAGGGAGACACAACATCTGAAGCAGGCTCCAGGCTCCAAGTTGTTAGCACAGAGTCTGACACAGGGTTCGGACTCTGAATGGCGAGATCATGACCTGAGCTAAAGTCAGATACTTAACTGACTGAGCCACCCAGGTGCCCCGCCTTAGACTTCTTGATAGGCAGAAGGAATGGTCACAAACCTCATTTGAGTTACAGTCATCTCTAACTATCAATTTCTATTTGGCACCATTAAAGATATTCAGCAGGATGGCCAAAATCAAAAGTAGGGCTTCCCAAAATAGAATATGCATTTACTTTCTAGAAATAAGTTTGACTTATAACTCCATTCATTTAAGTGCACTGATTTAAAAAAAAAAAATTTGTCATATTACTTTCATATCCTGAAAACCCCCTGCTACTGTTCAGAGGCAGTTTCCTTGTAGCATTATGCTAACATATATAAAATATGCCCATGTGTCAGCATACAAAAGATGGGCAGTAAGCTTTGAAATTGTAGCTTAAATGGTATCATGGGTAAATGAGAGGTACAATGGATAGCCATGTTTTTAATTGAATGCTTACTAAAAGCTTGTATAATACTCAGAACTTAATATTAATTTGCCCATGGACTAAATATTTCCTGAAATAATATATGCATGTTCCCTTTTTTAAGTGGGAACATTTCTACAGCAAAGAAGGTCAGCCCCACTCCAAATAACTCCACGTTTTTTTAAATGTTTATTTATTTTGAGAGAGTACTTCAGCACATGTACACACGCATGCGAGTGGGAGAAGAGCAGAGGGTGAGGGAGAGAGAATTCCAAGCAGGCTCTGCGCTGTGAGCACAGAACCCTACACAGGGTTCGATCTCACAAACTGTGAGCCGAAATCAAGAGTCAAACACTTAACTGACTGAGCCACCCAGGCATCCCTCCACCTTTTCTGAACTGATATACCTTTTATGCTCATAATTTAAAAGTGCCTATTTGTTTGCCAAAGAAAATATCTTGGCAGATCATAAAATCCCTTAATTTGCTCATAATGTATTTACATACATTTTTAGTTGAAAAATCAAAATGCTACAGAGAGATACAGAAATTCAGTCCAAGTCACTAGAAACAGCCTTTAATATTTTACTATAGTTTATCATTAACATGTTACAGCTACATGATAAACACGTGTACATTAGCTAGCAGTTTCACACATACAATTCTACTCCACCAAGAGTACCACCAACAGGAATGTTTTAAGGAAATGACAGTAAAGATAACAGCACACGTTTATATAATTTTTAAGGAAACGTTTTTGAAATCTGAAGAAAACAATCTTAAAATATTCTATAAGTGGTATCGGGTGTGAGAAAGCATAACACAAATGTTACAACTTCTGGAGAGATGATCTGTGGGAAGGGTGGAGAGAAAAGGAATGTTACCTGTTATCTCTGAAGAGCTGACTCTCTTTATAAATACTGTCTGTAATATCTCCTTTCTACCTATATCTGAAGTCCTCTGAAACCCAAATCCTACTCTGAGGAATTTCGGTGCCCTTGCACTCTGTCATACATGTTCACTATCATCAAGTTTTGAATGGGGGTGAAGCTGAGGAAGCTAGGTATATCTTCCTAATTTAAAACCATAATTGACTTTCAAGAAATTAAATTGTATTCTCTTTTTAAAATCACAGACCATACTGCACGAAGGAACGAATATTACACTGAAATTGGGCAGGCATACCAACCAAAAGCATTTCCAGATGGCAAAGAATTCACTGAAACGAGAATTACAGAAGTATATTCAAAGCAAATTCTGTCTTTGATAATTTAGAGGCAGCCATGATAACCACTATTTGTACATGACAGTCATATGAAATAATAAACCTTGCTAGCTATAAACATTACCAAATTCTGACACTATTGATTTATTATGTCTAACAGTGACATCAAACCAAACAACTGACAGAAACAATGTTACAGCTTTAAGAGCAGTTTGTCAACGATTAATACTGCCAAACGGGGTTTAGCTTTATGCTGGGACCGCTTGTCTAGCAGTTGTCAATCCAAGCAAAAATTACTACTGCCACACGTCTGCTAACACAGGCCCGAGGCGCCGCTCCGTTAGCCCTCATTACCCCGATCACTGCAAATACAGATGCAAGGCCAGTCCCTATTTAATATGCGTGTTAATTATGCAAATTATTAATTGGACTGGTGCTTGAGGACTTGTGTTTATGCCCAGATTAGAGTCAATAACTGTATCACACAGCATTCTGAGCCTGACCTGTGACAGAAATAAAGCTGTGCAGAAAGCAACATTTTTCTTACCCTCTTCTAGTTCAGCACACTAGCTCTAGATAGAGTATTTCACATTGATTCGGAAAGAGGCCTCACATGGGAGACAGAGAAACCACAAAATATATCTTTTATTAATACATTTATCTGTTAATATTCCTTGCCTGATATGGTTCATAATTATTTACAACACTCATTAAATTACTTTACCAAGTCTATTGTTTCTATAGCAAAGATGTTGAATGCATTAAGTGTTAAAATACATTTTTATAGTTATTTTTTTCCAATAAGGCTAGGGTTTTGGTCCTATTTATATTACATGTCCATAAAAATTGTATGACATGATATTATGTTGTAAATTTTTTTTTACTTAAAAAAAAATCATATAGATTTAAACCTCCAAAGATGGAGAGCAAAGCTATAAGGTTTTTCCAATTAAAATTTACAGCAGACAATGTTGTAAATTTTATACAGTTGTAATGCTTGCTGCAGTTGTACTGAAATGGGAACTATTGATCAGTATGATTTCCCAGGATACATGAAGGGGGAACAAGGTATTGCACAAACAGAAACAAAACTTTCATTTGTAAAGCTTTCTATTAGACTTTACTGCCCTCATTTGGTTCTAGATGCATCTATCTAAACAGGAAAAAAGTCATATTCTCCCCACAGAATTACAATAAAAGCAAAAACAAAAACCAAACAACAACAAAACACACACACACAGTTAATCAAAAGTAACACTTGTGCCCTAGTAAAAGCAATTTTGATAGACTGTCAAGATGATATCTATAATGTGATGAACAGATAATCAATTATCATTTGAAGGAATTTTTTAAAAAGGAAAAAGCCTTGAACTTCAAAATGAAAGCAAATCAACATTAATTAGAATAATGCTAGTAAAGCATATAATAATGGAAACATTAATAATATATTTATAATATTAGAAGTCATTTCTAGGAATATGTTAAAGTGCTCTATAAATTTTGTAAATATGTTGTTAGACTTTAGGACGTTCTTTTTTGAATGTTTATTTATATATTTTGAGAGAAAGAGATCAAGCATGCACAGGGGAGGGGAAGAGAGAGAGAGAGACAGAGAGAGAGAGAGGAGAGAATCCCAAGCAGGCTCTGTGCTGTCAGCGGAATCCGATGCAGGGCTTGATCCCATAAACCGTGAAATCATGACCTGAGCTGAAATCAAGAATCAGACGTTTAACCACCTGAGCCACCCAGGTGCCCCTATATGTTATATGATTTATATAAATTAAATTATTGGCATAAAGAAACTGGAAAACATGGTCTGCAAAGATGTGCTAATGAAAATATCACAAGCTCTATGTGAAATCAGATATACTAAAGTTATGCCTTCTTGGACTGATTCCTAACTAAAAACGACATGTAAGTTCTGATTCCCTTCTGCCTGGTTTTGTGGCAGTTTTGCTGGTGACTTTGTTTGACCTTACAAATAATATAGAATGGCTTTAAGTTATTCAACCAATAAAAGATACAGAATTCATGTCCAGAGAGTTCCATGAAGATATGCCAGAAAGAGAAAATTAAGCTGTCTTAATTTAACTTGGTCACTCCATGTTTGATACAGTCTAGCTCACTGGTAATAAAAATATCTACAGTTTACCAAATACCAACTTTTTCACAGGCTCTTTTCATAATACCCTGACAAACAAATTAGATATTACTACATTTTTTATAATGAGAAAACTAACTTTCAAAAAAGTTCAATAATTAGTTCAAAGTCATAACTGTAATAAAAAAATAAAAGGAGGGGTGGTTGTAACCCAAGGCAATGTGATATCAGAACAAAAGCTCTTTAAACTCAATCTAGCTGTCAATTGTCCTAAAAGACAATGCTTAAGTACAAATGAACATATAAATGGGAAAAGAAAGTAGTAACTTTTTAGTCTCTCTGAAAAATCTGAGACAACTAAAGTTATCTAAGATGCATCAAACATATTCATTCAATGACAATTATAAAAGTGTATTTAAATCACCAGGGATGGTGTTTTAATGTTAATGTTAATTCCTACAATTCGTGGTATTTTCAGTAACAATTTTGCAAATACAAGTTTAAAGACAATTATTTAGGATCATTGGAAATTTTTTTAAATTAAAAATAAATCCATGACTCAAATGATAGATCTATCTTGATACAGGGCATGGTACTCTCCAAAGATTCCAATCAGTGTCATGTGCGTGTGCATGGCTAGTCTATCGGAGCCAATTAATGTTCCTTGTTGAAATAATGCACAGTTTTTCACATTAATGCTCATTTATTAACTAATATTGGGCATTAAAGTATCGACTTTCTAAAATATGGTCTGAATCTTAAGGACTGAGAACAAACTAAGGTAGTTGGGGGAGAGGGGAAAGTGGGTGATGGGCAGGGAGGAGGGCACTTGTTGGGATGAGCACTGGGTGTTGTATGGAAACCACTTTGACAATAAAGTATATTTTAAAAAATAATAAAATATGGTCTGAAAATTCTTTATCTGGGTATTATTTAAATACTTTTTAAAAAACGTTTATTTATTTTTGAGAGAGACAGAGTGTGAGCAAGGGAGGAGCAGAGAAAGAGAGAGAGACACACACACAGAATCTGAAGCAGACTCCAGGCTCTGAGCTGGCAGCACAGAGCTTGAACCGGGTCTTAATCCCATGGCCATGAGATCATGGCCTGACCTGAAGTTGGACACTTAACCGACTGAGCCACCCAGGAGCCCCTTAATACTTGTTTTTTGTGATAACTTATACATAATTCAAGAAGCTAGCAAGTGATAAACATTCATTCACAACCATGAAAAAAATTCTGAAAAAGAAAGGTCAACATAAACATAAATGATAACAACTTTTAATGGGGATCCTTAGCCCTTTTACTCAGATGATTATAATTTTTCAACTTCAATCTGACATTGAAATTTTGTATTATTAAACTTTGTACTTGGATAATTTTGAAGATTGTTTTTCCTTTCTCTTTCCACCTAAAGTCATCCAAAAGTTTGAATTATCAGGGCCCTTTATGGCGTCCAGGTCTGGGTGTATTTCAGTGTGTTCTAAGTATGTATAGTTTCCTAGCAGATGGCTAACCCTGTTTTTGTAAAAATGACTACACAAAATTGCAGCATTTACACTGTTTTGGACCTTGTCTTCCTGGTGACAGTTTCTACAAAAAAGATAACATTAGAGTAAAAGTATACTTAGGGACATAGCGTTAAGAACTATGGGCTATATTTTGAGATAAATCAGTAAGATCCTAATGTGTCAACATTATTTATAAGAGTCACTCTTTACACTTAAAGAAATTCTAAATTCAAGTCACAAGTGTAATTTAAATTCTGATGGATGGAAAAAGATGGTGAAGCACAATACCAACACATCCAAGGTCAATGATGTGACCTCAAGGTGGGCCAGTAAGTCACACACTATACACATTAACTCAACCAGACAATGCTGCAAATTGAGAAAAAAAGAGAATTTACTTAGACACTGAAGGATACACATCTCTTAACAAAATGTTGACAAAAAAACATTAAAAGCAAACAATCGTCTTGCCTTATACTAACCTAGAGTAGTAAGTCTGTGCAGATGGTATTATATGCTAATTAACAAAAACAAAACAAAACAGAGTTTGTTATTAGCATTTACAAATTCCTGAGGCAGGTAATCTGAGCATGCAATCACTATCACATACAGTGTTTAGAAACAGAGGAAAAATTTCAGAAAAACAACTGAAAAAATTTCTGAAAAATTTTTCAGAAAAATTCAGAAAAAAGTTTCTGAAAAATTTTCAGAAAAATTTCCTTTCGGAAATACTCTCATAAAAAGTTATAACAACTATGAACGTAACATTTCCTGGAAAAAAATCAAATTTTGTTTCACTTTATGTAACATGTTTCAGGACAGCATAAAAACAATGTGAGAAACTGACCTGAAACAACACCCACCTTCAGCGCTTCGGGAGACTGCATATCAGCCAATAGTTTTTCAAAGACTGAACCCACCTCCCTTTGATGTGCAATGGTACTAAAAAAGTAACACATTCAGTGTTTAGGAACCAGAATCTCATTCACACTACAGTGCTTATTCCAAATCTAGTCAATGATTCTGAAAGCCAAATTGCCTGTATTTAGTACTGATCAGTTATAATACAGAGAATGTACTAATTTAGATAACCTCCCACATTAACAGCTTGAATTAAAACAGGTAGTGAGAGACAACATCCTATTATAAAAGGGAAAAAAGAAATAACAATGGATGGATCTAATAATGGGAAAAGATAACAAAGACCTAGGATTCTAGCATCTGGCACTAAATGAACTTTTTTGTAAACTGAATGGCGGTTTCCAAAACTGCTCCAAGCATCATTCCTTTGCCAAGGCAGTAAACAGCTTTTATCAGCAATAATGATGGCATAATCCCAGCTAAAAAGGAAAGTAACATATGGCAGCAGCCCTCCAAATACCATCCCGACAAAGTAGGGGGCATTTTTATTACAGCGTCCACTTGCAGAAAATCTGCCAGACATCTCTTCCTTTTTTCTTCTCTTTTTATTTATTTGTTTTTAAACAGGTTATATCATCTTCTCTAAAGTGAATACCACATTTGGGAATTTTAAACCAATGATTTCTTTTTCTTAAAGCCACTCACAGACTTACACAAAGAAACTGCCGCATCTAATGATAGCTAATAAAATACAATGGAACTGCCTATTAAAAAAAGTCAAAAATTTTTGTAAATCTCTAAATTTACAAAACAAATGCTTTTAATTAAGGACATTAGGACCTAGCATAATGACAGATGCAAAGTGAGCACCCAAGAAATAATGAATTTTAGAGGCTAATAAGAGCTCTCCAGAAATTCAGGTGAAAAAGTAACACAGACACAAAATATCACTTGGTATAAAGCTGATAAACAATGAACTACAGTAAACTGCAAAGACACATGATCTTAATCTTATTTGTTATGTGTTAAAATGTCAGGCTTCATAATATATAGCACTGACCAAAACAATCACAGTGAAGTATTTTTTAGGCCAACATACTGTTTATCAATAAAAGTATAAAGGAGGATACTTCTATAAAATATCTTCTAATGGCCTGTGGGGTGGACTAATGAATCATAAATCCTACCTTGGTTTTCAATGACAGACCTTCTATTCTCATTGACAAGTCAATGGCTATCTTTTTTACCTAGGCTCTTAATCTTTTCTTCATACCTTAGAAATATAATCTGAGAATGACGACAATCTATTTTGATTCAGATTTTAGATGTTGTAACGAATGGATTTGGAAAATCCGTTTACTAATTAATACAGTAATTATCATATCCTTTACATGTATTATCTTACTGTACACTTAGCCAAATGCAAACCTTTGTTTACTTCAGGCAAATTTATTAGCTAATGGAGGAATCAATGAAAAAGTAAAAGAATGTTAATATTTTTGACATCTCTACCTATAAATATTTTTTCAGGCTGAAAAATGTATCTAATAGCACCACTCACTGATGTGCACTACAGTTTACCACAGTGTCTATATTTCTGTTGTCAGTTTTACAGTATCTCCCTTCATTAAACCTATCAAGTTTTCCTTTTGATCATGCAACCAAGGCCAGAAGACAGATATCTTCCTGGAACAGAGCAGTCTGCCAAGTCTTTCACAAGACCAGCTTAACCTCCCTATTGATTTTTTCAACACTGCAGCCATTCATTGTTTGTGACATTTGGCTGTCGGCTCTTTAACACCCTTCAACCAAATCAATTTCATATTTTTGTCAATGCTCTGCAAGAGGATGAGTAAAACTAGGAACAGACTTAGCATGATTTAAAATGTTGATTTTCTCAAACAGTTTTATCTTTAGTTTTTATAAGGCTTATAAACTTAATTCATGTGCTTACTTATACTTCTGCAAAAAAACAAGATAAGCATTATAAATTATAATTTTTCAGGAAGATCTTGGGGGGGGAGGGATTATAATTTTCCAGTATAGTACTAACCTGATTTTTATTGAATCTTTAAAATTTGTAATTTTCATAATGTCAATGAATTCTTATAGAACCACATACTGCTTGACCTAAATACTACTACATGAAAATAGCAATGTTTTCTGTGGTTGGGATATTTGTAAAATATGTAAGAAACACTATGAGAGACAACATACACAATATCATCATTACTATATTTTCAAAAGGCAAACCATTGTCAAAAAAGCACAATTCAGCATTTTGCTCAACCTTGAGTCTGAACTTTCTGTGTACCTAGATACTAAATGCTAAATGCCACAGTCTACCTTCAGGCTGCCAATGCAAAAACTACTTTTGACATCACTTAGAACATGTGGAAATCAAAGATACATATGTTCAAAATTGTGCCAAATCTCCCACCATTCAGAAAATTCAGCAGACTCTCATGGACACAGATAAAGAAACAAAACTCAAAATACTAGGCATTTTCACTTTATTTCTGTCAATAAATTTTAAGTTACAATTCTGCATTAATTTCTAGTAGGTTGCCTGCTTTTGGTGTTAATTATATACCAAAAAAAAGGCTGAAATCTTAAAAATCACAGTAACTCATCTAAATATATATTTAAAGACCAAAAAAGTGAGTTAATAACTTGAAAAGCCTGATGTTTCCTTTGAATCATTATATATTATATACATATAATATGTAATTCTTCAAAATGCACTATAATCTAATAATACCTATAGTGTGCTGGCATATGAATAGATGTTCCAAAAACATCCAAACATAGCTATGCTGAAGAGTAAGTAAACACTTAAAAGTTGCAAAGGTGATCTTAAGTGTAAGCATTTATCTAACACATTTGAACCATTAAAAACACAAATTAAGAATCTGGCAATTCATATAGAGTTGATGGAGTCTTTGGAAATACAATGCATATACGTACTTAGGGTGTTGCCAAAATAGAAATACCTACATTTCATCAAATCTAAGGCACCATTGTTTGAATCATAAGGCACCTCATGAATTTATGTGCTATTGTATGTAAAAAAATTTTTTTTTGCCAATTACAGCATGATATGACATCAATCGTTAGAGGCATCCTAATCTCAAAAATGTTAAAATGCGAGGAGGAAATGAACACCTTCAAACCACTGAAACATGGTCATGATGAACTGGAAAAACACCTACTCTTGGTTCTTTATGTGTGCCATTTTAAAATGTGCACGTTAAGTATTGTGACATAGCACCTCGAGTCACTTTGAAACATTAACATGACCTTTTGCCTAACAAACGGACTCCCACATTATCCTTTGACTCCTTATGGATCTGCTGCTATATGAAATACAGCCCAGTGAATAAAGCTCACCTGAGGAAACCCTATCATATCTATTATATTTGCAAATACATCATTCTGAGAACTTCAACTAAACAACTAAAAATCTGTGGTATATTCTCCACAGCAATGCTTATGGAAGAATCATTTTGGAATAAGAACTTACGTTTGAATAAAGTTTGCCACTCATCGGTTATATGATCCTCGGCAACCTCCTTAACATCTCTGAGCCTCTCTTGTTTTCATTGATAAAAACGGAAATAATATCTGCCTCTCAGGCCTACTGAAAGAGTGAAATGAGAATAAGGTATGTAGAAATTCTTAATAGAATACTTGGCATACTGTGAATGTTCAATAAATGCTTTTCCTTTCTTCTCACTATCAAGATTTTGCAAAACCTGCAATGAAACCATACAAAAGCTAATGAATGGTTTACTCGAGATCAATCAGATATACATTTTTTAATCTTTTGCTTTTAAACTAAGCTTTATGCCCAATGTGGGGCTTGAACTCACTACCCACCCCCCGAGATCAAGAACTGCATGCTCTATTGACTAAGCCAGCCAGGTGCCCCTCTGATAAACAATTTTTATTTTAGATGTTGCTGATAGCTCCTCGGAAATCATGTTACATTATCATAGAATGCATATGGCAGCCAGTTGCGTATGTAGATGCCCAAGAATGTAAAGTTCCTCTAAGGCAGGAATTTGTTCTGTTCACTGTTACATCTCTAGCATCTAGAACAATACCTACCACATATTAGGCACTCAGTAAATACTTTTTAATGAATCAGGATTTCAAAGAATTTTTAATTTCCAATCCCACAGTAAATTTTAACTTAGTAGCAACTCAGTGAAGACAATGCAGTAAAAGACTATTTTTTTCACCTCTTCCATCCAAAAATTACTGACCATGACAATGTTAATCTTTTTAGTAATAATTCAACAGCAACACTCTAACTAATTTAACAACTATTTATTGAGCATCTATCATCAGAATAGCACGGTGCTAAATATTAAAGAAAAAAATCCTAAGTAGCATAACAATTGGTGTCTTCATGGAAAGACAAAATAATAATGTGCAAGAAACTAGAGATGACTCTGCTTCAGAATGAACCATATAGACAATAGTTTCCCCCCTGGAAAACTAAAAATTAAAATAATTTAGAACAAGTTAAAAAAAACAAAACGTGGAAGATTGGTGCAATCTAGAGACCGTATATAATAAAGTGATAATAGGTCAGTGACATGCTAATCCAGAGCGACTGATCATTATTCAAGAGACAACATGGGAGGTTTAAAATACTCTACCCTATGTAAAGTCTTCAGATTCCAAACCAGAGATTATTAGCCCTATAAAGCAGAAGTGGAAATATTTCACTCAAGGTAACTTATGCAGGGTAAGGGAGCATCAAAGAACTAGATGTGAACAATTAACATGTTACGTCCAGCAATGACTGTAAGGTCAGCTTATCCTAGCTCCTGTTCAATTGAACATGTTTACTGATACTACTCTGTGCCAGGCCCTGTGCGAAGCATCTGGATGTACAAAGATAGTAAGAAACCTACCTATCACAAAAAGCTATTAGAGGAGATACCACTTAATTTAGATCGCAGTGATCTATTTGTAACTCTGCAATTACAACTCTTCTACAGGTTAATTTGTGGATTAAAAGATGGGACAAGATAGTCCACTAGAGAAGATCCAGCTTCAAGATCATGCTTTGCTCACTTGAACAAATGGTAAGGGAAAAAAAAAAGTATAAAACAAGTAAATGACTTTTGTGGAAAAGTTGAAAAATACAGACAAGTATAATAATGAAAATGTAAAGAATCCTACTTCTACTACTGAGAGATAACTACAATTTAAATATTTGGTCTTTTTTTCCCAGTATTTTTTCTCCTTATATGAAAAAACTTGGAAAAAAAAATCTAAGAACACATTACACTACTATTTTATAAACTGCTTTATAAATTTAGCAAACTTTATAAACATAGCAAAATATTTCATATTATTAGGTATTCTTTATTTTTAAAAATTTTTAATGTTTATTTTTGAGACAGATTGACAGAGTGCGAGTGGGGGAGGGGCAGAGAGAGAGAGGGAGACACAGAATCTGAAGCATGGTCCAGGCTCTGAGCTGTCAGCACAGAGCCCAATGTGGGGCTCGAACTCACAAACAGTGAAATCATGACCTGAGCCGAAGTTGGACACTTAACCAACTGAGCCACCTAGGTGTCCCTAGTAGGTATTCTTCTGAAACATGATTTAAAATAAGTATATAGAATAATAATAATAATAATAATTTATTTTAACCATAATTTAACCATATCACTGTTGGATATTGATTGTTTACAATTTTGTCTTATTAGGAATAGTGTCGCAACTTAAACCACTGAGTAATTTAATAATAGATCTAGGGAAGTTTCTCCGCACAGATGATTCTAACAAATGAAAAAGGAATAATAGAATTAAAATATCTCTATTTTGTAATCCCAAATAAATCAATAGATATAGGCATTGAGCATCAATAACTATCAACATCACAAAAAAAGGAAAGAAAAGCAAACTTTATGTGCCACCTGATATAAGAACATAACACAATCTA